>NC_080572.1:112547149-112850760 GCF_030247185.1 Malaya genurostris
TTTATAATAGCAACTCGCTTGATAAAAACAGTGTTTAGATTAACTAATGAATACCAACATACTAATAGGATATTCGAAATGTATTAGGTTTAAAGTACTATGTATTGTAGATGCCACGGCGAAGAAAAACTTATGTATATTGCCTATGAAATAAACGTATTTATGAAAAAAAAAAAAAAATCTGCTCATGGAATGTTAATCGAATGATTTGATATGCTAAGAAACATTTCATAATACATACGTAATATTTCTTCAATCTCAGGAATGCTAACAGTAGCCACGAAGAAAACAACTGAAATATTATTTTTTACGTTTCGTCTTTGACTCATCAGTGCAGAGCAGTTCAAATTGAACTGCTTAGTGCTAAACTCGGCAGTTCAATTTGAACCGCTAAGCAGACGTAAAGTTTCTGCTACTTACAGAACACTTTTTGTTTTGCAACGAAGTGCAATGTCTTTTCTGACGTGCCGAACGAAAACGTGTTTTCGACTATTTCTGGCCGATGCAGGTATGGTCATTTAGGGGTTAGCCAAATTTTGTGCTAGGGCACATAACCGTTTTCATTATTTTTTACGTTTCGTCTTTGACTCATCAGTGCAGAGCAGTTCAAATTGAACTGCTTAGTGCTAAACTCGGCAGTTCAATTTGAACCGCTAAGCAGACGTAAAGTTTCTGCTACTTACAGAACACTTTTTGTTTTGCAACGAAGTGCAATGTCTTTTCTGACGTGCCGAACGAAAACGTGTTTTCGACTATTTCTGGCCGATGCAGGTATGGTCATTTAGGGGTTAGCCAAAATAATGAAAACGGTTATGTGCCCTAGCACAAAATTTGGCTAACCCCTAAATGACCATACCTGCATCGGCCAGAAATAGTCGAAAACACGTTTTCGTTCGGCACGTCAGAAAAGACATTGCACTTCGTTGCAAAACAAAAAGTGTTCTGTAAGTAGCAGAAACTTTACGTCTGCTTAGCGGTTCAAATTGAACTGCCGAGTTTAGCACTAAGCAGTTCAATTTGAACTGCTCTGCACTGATGAGTCAAAGACGAAACGTAAAAAATAATGAAAACGGTTATGTGCCCTAGCACAAAATTTGGCTAACCCCTAAATGACCATACCTGCATCGGCCAGAAATAGTCGAAAACACGTTTTCGTTCGGCACGTCAGAAAAGACATTGCACTTCGTTGCAAAACAAAAAGTGTTCTGTAAGTAGCAGAAACTTTACGTCTGCTTAGCGGTTCAAATTGAACTGCCGAGTTTAGCACTAAGCAGTTCAATTTGAACTGCTCTGCACTGATGAGTCAAAGACGAAACGTAAAAAATAATGAAAACGGTTATGTGCCCTAGCACAAAATTTGGCTAACCCCTAAATGACCATACCTGCATCGGCCAGAAATAGTCGAAAACACGTTTTCGTTCGGCACGTCAGAAAAGACATTGCACTTCGTTGCAAAACAAAAAGTGTTCTGTAAGTAGCAGAAACTTTACGTCTGCTTAGCGGTTCAAATTGAACTGCCGAGTTTAGCACTAAGCAGTTCAATTTGAACTGCTCTGCACTGATGAGTCAAAGACGAAACGTAAAAAATAATGAAAACGGTTATGTGCCCTAGCACAAAATTTGGCTAACCCCTAAATGACCATACCTGCATCGGCCAGAAATAGTCGAAAACACGTTTTCGTTCGGCACGTCAGAAAAGACATTGCACTTCGTTGCAAAACAAAAAGTGTTCTGTAAGTAGCAGAAACTTTACGTCTGCTTAGCGGTTCAAATTGAACTGCCGAGTTTAGCACTAAGCAGTTCAATTTGAACTGCTCTGCACTGATGAGTCAAAGACGAAACGTAAAAAATAATGAAAACGGTTATGTGCCCTAGCACAAAATTTGGCTAACCCCTAAATGACCATACCTGCATCGGCCAGAAATAGTCGAAAACACGTTTTCGTTCGGCACGTCAGAAAAGACATTGCACTTCGTTGCAAAACAAAAAGTGTTCTGTAAGTAGCAGAAACTTTACGTCTGCTTAGCGGTTCAAATTGAACTGCCGAGTTTAGCACTAAGCAGTTCAATTTGAACTGCTCTGCACTGATGAGTCAAAGACGAAACGTAAAAAATAATGAAAACGGTTATGTGCCCTAGCACAAAATTTGGCTAACCCCTAAATGACCATACCTGCATCGGCCAGAAATAGTCGAAAACACGTTTTCGTTCGGCACGTCAGAAAAGACATTGCACTTCGTTGCAAAACAAAAAGTGTTCTGTAAGTAGCAGAAACTTTACGTCTGCTTAGCGGTTCAAATTGAACTGCCGAGTTTAGCACTAAGCAGTTCAATTTGAACTGCTCTGCACTGATGAGTCAAAGACGAAACGTAAAAAATAATGAAAACGGTTATGTGCCCTAGCACAAAATTTGGCTAACCCCTAAATGACCATACCTGCATCGGCCAGAAATAGTCGAAAACACGTTTTCGTTCGGCACGTCAGAAAAGACATTGCACTTCGTTGCAAAACAAAAAGTGTTCTGTAAGTAGCAGAAACTTTACGTCTGCTTAGCGGTTCAAATTGAACTGCCGAGTTTAGCACTAAGCAGTTCAATTTGAACTGCTCTGCACTGATGAGTCAAAGACGAAACGTAAAAAATAATGAAAACGGTTATGTGCCCTAGCACAAAATTTGGCTAACCCCTAAATGACCATACCTGCATCGGCCAGAAATAGTCGAAAACACGTTTTCGTTCGGCACGTCAGAAAAGACATTGCACTTCGTTGCAAAACAAAAAGTGTTCTGTAAGTAGCAGAAACTTTACGTCTGCTTAGCGGTTCAAATTGAACTGCCGAGTTTAGCACTAAGCAGTTCAATTTGAACTGCTCTGCACTGATGAGTCAAAGACGAAACGTAAAAAATAATGAAAACGGTTATGTGCCCTAGCACAAAATTTGGCTAACCCCTAAATGACCATACCTGCATCGGCCAGAAATAGTCGAAAACACGTTTTCGTTCGGCACGTCAGAAAAGACATTGCACTTCGTTGCAAAACAAAAAGTGTTCTGTAAGTAGCAGAAACTTTACGTCTGCTTAGCGGTTCAAATTGAACTGCCGAGTTTAGCACTAAGCAGTTCAATTTGAACTGCTCTGCACTGATGAGTCAAAGACGAAACGTAAAAAATAATGAAAACGGTTATGTGCCCTAGCACAAAATTTGGCTAACCCCTAAATGACCATACCTGCATCGGCCAGAAATAGTCGAAAACACGTTTTCGTTCGGCACGTCAGAAAAGACATTGCACTTCGTTGCAAAACAAAAAGTGTTCTGTAAGTAGCAGAAACTTTACGTCTGCTTAGCGGTTCAAATTGAACTGCCGAGTTTAGCACTAAGCAGTTCAATTTGAACTGCTCTGCACTGATGAGTCAAAGACGAAACGTAAAAAATAATGAAAACGGTTATGTGCCCTAGCACAAAATTTGGCTAACCCCTAAATGACCAACTGAAATAGTTTTTTTGAAGACAGGTGTAGAATTCAAGAAAACAAGTACAATTAATTAATTGTAATAATTGGTGTTTAATCACAAAGACAACAATTTCACTACGTTCTAGTAGCTCTTGTCGAAGCATATAAACATTTGTACTAAATTGTTGTTCCGAAACAGGAAACGAGCTCGGAATCACTAATAAAATTTGCATCGTCTTCATTAAAATGCAATTAGAGTAAATTAATTCATCCTACTCCGGTAGTCCAAACATTGCCCGACAAGAATGTGCTTGTGCATCAACAATCACTAACACACTGCTGATGTAAATCTCCTACTAGAGCAATGCAACAACCCAGAAGTGCCGGATGCCTTCCAACTTTGATCCTGACACACATTTCATAAGCGTTCCTCAAACATCCAGAGAATCGTCGTAGCCTTTCGTGCATCGAATAAACGAGCAAACAAAGTCTGCAGCTGATACTTCGCACGTTGTCGTTGTTGCACCGGTCCTTGAACACCACCCCCCATCGCCAACGTGTCCATTTGGAACAAAGTCAGGAAACGGCAACATTTGTGCCACGCGAAAAGAGATTGACTTTTGCCGGATCTTGACGGACTGAGTGAATTTGCTCGAAAACGCAGTGTTTATTCGAGAATTCGTTGAGACTAGTAGAGATGAAAAGAAATGCTATCATTTAATGCTATCATGTCACGAATTGGAATTTCGTTTCTTCAAATTTGTTGAAGCTATCAACATTTGATTTTGATTTTTTTTATAGTGTCATTAGATTTTTTAAATTTTGAAATGTTAAAAACTCAGCCATATCTCGATACATGTTCTGGATTTTAAACTAATCTCTAAGCAATACTATCACGAACAGAAACCAGTAGTCATCTCATGTACGAAAACCATCAGTTAAAGTGAGATCTGTTATCTCTGTTCGGTTCGTTGATTGAAAGTCGAGTAATCGGTAAAATAACATGGCGATTCTACTAATGAGATGACTATTAGTACAATGGCCTTTTGTGCTTGGAAGTGATTGATTACTTAACATAGCCACAACAGGTAGGTGTAAAGATTCAAAAGTATTTTTGAATAACAGTGGCATTCGTATTAATGCTTCATTTAAATATGAAAAGCGGCAAGGGTTGGAATATTCGTACAAAATGTAAATATGGCAGTAACAGTCATTAGAATTATTTCATAAATTTATTCAGAGGTATCTATTTCATTACTAAAAGTTTCTGTTCGTTCGCGTAAAATTCACAGACACACATTGTTTTTTAAAGTTAAGTAGCGGAACAGTTTTACTCTCTTACACTGTAATTTCTACCGATAAACTATGATAGCAAACTTGATTGACCCAAAAATAGATCGTTATTCTATCTTTTCCAAGCCGGTCGGAACCATTACAAAAATATTCAAATAAACAATGGAACAGTATCGAGAACTTACATGAACATTTTGTAAAAGACTAAATAACAGCTTTATATTTTGTTATTATGTTATTGTTGGTTTTGTGCATTTGCATTTGCATTCAACCAATAACATTCTTCAATAGAGCTCGATGAATACAACAACAACTATGTGGAGCATAGAAACATTAAGTACACAATAAACCAGGTTGTACGGTCATACAAAACTTGTTTACTTATCCAATAACAAATTCTACCCCTAACGTACAAGATAAAACGAGAAGGAACGAAAAGAACTTTCCATACACCTCTTGCATGCTAACGCGTAAACATCAACGTCCCGGACTAGCTGATCAATTTGATCGATTCCTTTTCTATTATGTATTCAGATTATCCTGGTTTAGTTAGAATTAAAATTCCTCTGATTCGTTTCAAGGAGAATGAAGGGTTTTTCCCGAATGGCATACGTTTGTTAGGCATGTATTTTAAGAAAGATATACCTTCTTATGTGATTTTGTCCAAAACACAAGGGTCCCATGGAAATCACTAGCCACCTACGACGACCAGCTGGCTACATGTCAATATTATCATAGAACTTTTCACTTCGGTAATCGCTACAAAAAAAAACCGTCTGTTACACCTGGCCCTAATTACTCCAGTGCATATGATACAGGACAAAACAACAATAAAACTTTATCATTAACTAGACCAGTAGTTGGATTAGAAAAAATTAGAAATTAGAAAAATAGATGGCTTATTGAGTATTGAAGAACGGTGTTAGATTTCAGGGTTGAGACTAAAATTGGAACCATACCGACCGTGCACAGTCAGATCATTTTCCAAGGTTTTTTCTACCATCTCCTGAGTTGTGTTTCACCACAATTACTATAATTTTGTTGGCAGATTGAGAATTAATAACTGTCTCTTAGAGTTTCTGTCGCCGGATTTCGTATTTCATTATTTTCATAACACCAGTCATATTTTTAGTGTGTCTTTCCTTTGGATAATGGAGAAAAGTTCTACTTTGAGTGAATTATCTTGTGGCATATGTGAAAAAAGTGTGTATTTTGTTTAGGTGGGTTTCTAAACATTTTTATATAGTACTAAGACAGAAAAAAACTGACAACTTCTCACAACAATATGTAATAAATACGTATAGATTGTCAAATTATTTATTTTGCATCTTCTTTGTTGCACACATTGGAAAACTGTGATTGAACCGATTTAAAGGCGAAGATTTCAATTAACAATTATCCCCACTCATCATATGAAATAGCTTACCGCACTTCAGAACATAATAAATTACATGGTATTTGCTTGAACAAACAATTACTGATAAATACTGCAAGCAAAGTCTTGGCATTACATTCCTTTTGTGGGACTTGGCCTTTCTGTTTCAACAGACTTCGCAGCCGATTCTTAGCGTACATAATCATTGCATGGCTAGTACTATGGATCCCACTGACATCGGAATCCTTCCAGGTCGGGGTTCGAACATACGACAACTGGCTTGTAAGACCAGCGTCCTATGCATTGAACCGCCAACCAGGGACGATAAATACTGCAAACTACCTGCAAAAATGAACCCATGTTAAAAATTTTATGGGACTCAGTCAATTACAAAACTCGGTCAGAAAATTTGTAGTTTGAAACGCGTATTTACCGAAATTTTTAACCGTGTTCAACTCTTGACCAAAATTATCTTTTTGATACATTCATGGTTCTGGTTTTACATTTTGTATGAGAGAAAAAACAAATAATGATACAAGTTTTAATGTGAATCATGTACATAATTGTGTTTATCAATTTAGTTAGTATTTTGTTATTTGTTTGTTAGAAAAACTAACAAATCTTCCCACACAGTAATAATTATGTGCAGTGTGGTAATCAAAACTACATTGAATCTGACAGAATATGAAGAAGAAATCGCATTAACATCTTCCGCAACAATATTTCGATTCTAGATATCACGAGATAGTAACAGATACTGATTCCAGTATTTTGATGTCCTATTTGCAACTACCGGTGTATCAGTAAATAGTGAAGACTTTTTAAAGTATAGTGGAATTAAATAGAATATTTAAGCTATAAGAATAATGCTTGAGAATTAACTTCTTGGTCCAATTTAAGGTATCGTCAAAGCTCAAGATAAAGTCCTTCGGATGAAAATCTAAATGAGCGCAGTATTCCTTCAGATCGCTCTTGAGCCTGTCATTTGGCGAGATACGCAGAATGCGTAAACTTCCGGCATCTCATATTGAGTTTAAACTTCAAGAGTTTGCATACGAAACTCAATTTTTTTTCTTGATTAAATTGATTGCGTTGCAATTGCAAGACAACTCTATCGAGATTATAGTACAAATTTATCGAGTACGCTATGTACAATGATTCTGTAGGCTAAGAATCGGCTGTTAAGAAAAATTCCACAAAAATAATGTAATGCTAAAACTTTGCTTATTTTCTCGGTTGTGGAAATGATATTTAAGGAAGAGTAGCGACTCGTCAAAATTTTGCTTGTGCTTTTGCAGATGTTTAAAAAAATATGAAATATCGAGATCTGGTGTTACCTAGAACATCTCAGCTCAGCCAAATGTCGTAGAAATGTATGCATCCGGTGTTATTTGTCATTAAGTCCCAGACTCGATTTTTTTCGAGATCACACTAGATCTCAACATTTCGTGCTGACGAAACAAGGAAACCGCATAACTTTGAAAATTTGCATAAAAAACCGCATTACTTTGAAAAATTACATAAAAAGTACATAAACTCGCATTAAGATTATTAGGTTAGTTCGACTCTGGGTTGGAGTTAGCAACGATTTATTGAAAAGTTTCTCACATGTATGTATGTATGTATGTATGTGTGAAGCCACCATCAGTTCAAGGCATTACCAGTGGATGCAGGTAGACTTACAGTAGATCCGAATTTGATTATCAGATAACTTTCATATTACTGCTGTTAAGAAGGCCAAAATGGGCTTTGAGGACCCGGCGCCTTCCAGCAATAACATCCAGCCATATAATAAAAGAATTCGCTGTACCAGCTTGAACCTGCCTGATGGTTTGTTTATTAGAAGGGTGCGTCTTACTCATTTCAGACCTTCTGGGGAAAACACACAGCTTTCCCCTGTGAATCGGGTTGACATTTCACTCCTTCATCCAGTCATTCATTTGTAAGATACCCTGATGCGTTCCCATCCCTCTTCCCTTACAATGTACTTGAGCATAGTATTATATAATGTAACATAATACACTTTAATATAATTTCCGGCAGTATAATACAATTAAACACAATATAGTATAAAACGGTGCAAAATCGTATGGTACAGTGTATTATAGTCTACTATAATATTTTATGATGAATATAATAGTATCATAATGTTATGTGACATAATATAGTAAAATATACCATAATATATTATAATACAGTTTGGTCACTATACGACACTGAATATAATAAAATATTATTATGCATAAAATATAAAAATGTAATACATCACAATGCAATATAATACACTTACAATTGTGTATTAAAAAATGCATTACAATACTATATAAAACAATACCAAACATTGTACCATAATATAGTATAATATAGTACAATGTAATATAATATAATACCACAAAATATGACGTAATATAATATGATACAATTTAATAATATATGTGTAAAGTGAAATGTGTAGTATGGAAATGAAAATGTAGCTGATAATGATAAAGATTATAATAATGGTAACGATAGTAATAATAATAATAATAATAATAATAATAATAATAATAATAATAATACTTAAATACTACAAAATTATAAAATATAACATAATATAGTATAATATATTTTAATTTAATATAATATAATACAATGTCATGCAATATAATATATTATAAATCAATATATAAAATAACAGTTAATGTAGAGTGTCAGTTATGCTCTTCTATCTTCGCAATACTGCAGGAAGTAGAATATTTCTCGTCTAATAACAATAATAATATCCACATCAATAAAAATAATATATGTTATTATTATTGATGACGAATTAATAATAATAACAATAAATATAATAATGAAAATAATAATAAAAAAACAACATAATGTAGTACAATGAATTATATAATAAATAATAGAATGAATAAAATGATATGTTGCGATATGCTATGATATTATATTACTTCAATTTATATGTCATTTCTCATCCTCTCATTCTGCCATCAACGCATTCCATCGACCAATTGTCACCACAGATACACGTGTAGGCATGAAACAGGAACCAGTGAGGACCAAGCTCACCTTGTGACGACCTTGATATTTAGTTAAAATTTACTTTAAAAATGATAACTTATAAGGAAAACAAATTTATATTTTGCGCAGAGGTACGTAGTACTACTCATAATAAAGCCTATAATATAATATAATATAATATAATACAACATAATGAATACAATATAACATAATATAATAGAATACAATATAATATAATATAATATAATATAATACAATATAATATGATATAATGCAATGCAGTATAATACCATACAACATAGTATATAATAACATAAAATAGTGTAAGACGATAATATGTGAAATAATATGCTATGATACAATATAACAGTTAATGTCGCAGTGTAAGTTACGCTCTAATAATAATAATAATAATAATAATAATAATAATAATAATAATAATAATAATAATAATAATAATAATAATGATAATAATAATAATAATAATAATAATAATAATAATAATAACAATAATAATAATAATAATAATAATAATAATAATAATAATAATAATAATAATAATACAGGATGTAATAAACAACAGAATTATATGTTGTAATATACTATGATAAACACTGCACTTTAGGATGGGCTTCAACCTACAAGCCATTTCGCACCCTCTCATTCTGCTACTAACGCAGAAGGCGATAGCACCCAGTCGACACCGTTCTATTGACCAAATGTCATCATAGACGCACGGGGAGGCATGAGATAGGGACTTGTGAGGACTTAGTTATCTCACCATTTGACGACCAGTATTATTGAAAAGTTTCTCACATGTCTATATAAACTTGTCATGGATAAAATTGCTGCTAGCCTTTCTCACATAGGTATAGATTTGAGGTGGCGTAGCCCACTATTTATGGTGGCATCACTACCCACTTAAAATGAACTAGTACCCACTGGTGGGTGTCGTCATACTTACATTACCCCCCTATTTCGCTGGACAACAACGAGAGCCTTTCTCTTCCAAGGAAACGGATAGCAACAAGATCCAGTATTGAAGATTTTTTTCATAAAACATGAAAAAAGGACTCGTTAATTCAATGAAACCATCCCAAATATACAGAAAATTCACTCAAGTCATTTCCGCTACGTCTCGTCAACTACAATAACATCTATCTAAGCTATAAAATTATTAACGTTTGATGAATTTAATAGAGATTAAACATTGAATTTATGCCTCTAGCCCAAGGGGAGGACGCTTAGAACAATGTGCCAATCACACATTTACACAATGCGTTGGTGCATTTATCAATATTGGCACTTTTGTTTTCATACAGTTGTACAGTTGCGGCACACAAAGGGCTCAGTTTTGACAAGTAACTGTTTCATGGGGCACAGAGTGGCACACTTAGGCTCACAGTATAACACGTGTTTTTTTAGAGGCACAATACAGTTTGTGTTAGGCGACTCTCCCCTTGCTATAACCTATCTCACAATATTTAAATATGAGTGTAGTGATCAAGACAAATGATCTTTTTTATTTATGTTACAGCGAAATACGACAATGATGAAACGGAAAAAAGGCGGGTGGGTAATGTCAGAGACATAAAACAACTGGCATGTTCCTTAACACCTATCAATTAGTTGATCAATATTATGAATTATGCAAGCATTTCCATTTTTCACTACTTGAATTTGAAACGATGCACCTAAACTAAAGTTCCGTTTAGTTACATTAAACATTCTGAAACACAATTAATTATTATGAAATAACCAGTATCGTTCTTTATAATAAAAATACAGATTAATCTGTATACTAGTATAAAGATGATTCCTGCATCATTACTTTCATTTTCGCATTGCGAGAGCCGTAATTGAATGTGTTAGTGACGGAGCAAATTTTGTCTACTTCCGTTTTGATAAATCTGATGCTTTTGGTAAGAAAGAGATAATTCAATTAATTCTTTATGATGATCTGTAGCACTGAAAAGTGCTTTTAATTGTCACGACCAACAGGATCTGCATTCAGATCCAAGATGGTTCGTTGCGTGTACACTGATGACTTCAGCTGGCTTCTGGTTTGGTTTCACTGTGTGACCGGCTCGTTGTTACTCTCGTGTGTGTCCCCCTTCTGTAACCGTTGCTCACAAAATGATAGAGAAAGTGGCAAAATCACCTTTTATATAGCTGGAGCAGCACATATTTTCTTCTCTTCCTCAGAACGCGCTCTGATTGTCTGGTGCTGAAATGGATCAAATCAGACAGGTTTTTCAATAGTGTACTATTGAAAAACTTCAATGTTGTTGCAAAATACATTAAAGTTGAAAAATTTCGGTACTTAGATTATATAAATCCTTCCACAGATCACTGAACTATGAGCTTTCAAAATACTAGAAAAGCAAAAAAGCGTCTTCTATTTTCCTCTTTGATACTCGTTCATACCAAACATTTAAGACAAGTTGATTTTGAATTATTTGGGATTATGTCACACAACTGAAAATTTTATCATGAAATTGTGATCATATTTCCGATGGCATGTACCAGAAATTATGTTGATATGTTAGATACAAAAAGAGATATTCACGATCAAAAACTTATCACTCTCTCAGGGGGTAAATTTTGAAAAGGCATCCCATGGTAAAGTAAGTCGTATTCACGACAAAAGCCCTGTTTTAATCCGTCTAGTGATGTAATGGTGCCCTTCTCATTATCATTCACGAAAAATCGATGCAAGATTCATATTGAACGTTTCGAATAACTGTTTCCGGAATCGGAATCGGGACTTTGTCAGAGTATCAATAAGGGCCATTAAAAACACGACAATGCTCGGCCTCTCATCGCAAAAGTGGTCAAAAAGTATTTGGAAACGCTGAAATGGGAAGTCTTGCCCCACCCGCCGTATTCCCCAGATGTCGCCCCTTCCACCTGTTCCATTCGATGGCACACGGCCTGGCAGATCAACATTTTCAATCCTTCGAAGTGTTGGAAAAATGGATTGCTTCATGGATAGCGTCAAAAGAGGACTCCTTCTTTCGAGCCGGGATCCGAAAATTGCCGGTAAGATGCGAAAAAGTTGTCGGTAGCGACGGACAATACTTTGAATAATACATCTGTAAACACTTTTTCGCAATAAAGCTTTTAATTTTGGAAACAACGGCGGAAGCAAAGTTGTGCACCTGATAAGTTAGTAAGATCTATATGCTAGAAGAATTTACTGGTTAGTTAGTGGGATTTTCTTATTCCATTTTCAATACCCACCATCAATAAATTCAATGAAAGGAATATTTTGTTCTGAATATTGATTATAGAGACAAAGCCTTCGTTTTACCTTATGATCAAAAAAGAACCGGAATTTTCATTTTAAAATTCCCACGCTTGTCCAATCGGTAAACTTTTATTCTCTCAACGTTGGCAACACTTTTATACACATTCTGTCAAATTTTGACGCATATCGTACGATTAGTTTTTGTTTGACGTAGAACAAAGAAGTTAAAAAAATTTCGTGTGGCAATTTTTATAATGGATGAAAATTTAGAACAACGTGCGTGCATCAAATTTTGTGTTGCAAATGGATTTAAGTGTTCCGAAACATTGAAAATGTTAGAAAAGGCTTTTGGTGAATCGTGTCTAGGAAAAACACAGGCATACGAGTGGTATAAACGCTTCAAAGGTGGTCGTACAAGCTTGGATCATGATGAGATCCCAGGCCGCGAGCCATTGTTCTAAATTTTCATCCATTATAAATATCCCCACACGAAAATTTTTCAACTTCGTTGTATAGACGCCAAACAAAAACTAATCGTACGATATGCGTCAAAATTTGACAGAATGTGTGTAAAAGTGTTGCCAACGTTGAGAGAATAAAAGTTCACCGATTGGAAAAGCGCGGGAATTTTAAAATGAAAATTCCGGTTCTTTTTTGATCATAAGGTATGTTCAGGCTTACCTCTCATGCTCCATTTCGATTGAACTAATAATTCGAAACTAAATGAACGCACCTCTTGATGTAGCTTTGATGCTTTGATGTGCTTGGTGCCAATGGACAAATATCGCACGCAGCGTGCCTCGTTCGTAGAGGCGGTGTTGTGTTTTCTTCTCCCGTACCACCACGTCTCGATGCGCTTTATGAAACTGTTTGATATTTTGGACACTCATCACCTTAAAATTCTGAAACCAGAATGATATTCAATAGCTATGTATGGAATCTTGAGACCTTTCTTTTGAAGTTCATAAGTTTGTAAAAATCCACTATTTCCGGTGCTTCCGGAACCGGAAGCCGGGGACTGGTATAGCCGGAATGGATACGTTTGACCGTCAACTGACAAGGCCTATTAATTGCAACCAATATGAGCAACTCCATTTTTACGCGTTTTGCATCACTACTCTGTATAACTGATTGAAATGTTCAACACTATTTATTCTGTAATTCCGGAACCAGAAGTCAGATCCAGAAGAAACTTATAAGTTTTATATAGGACCATAAAACCATTCATTTGAATCTTTTTACCGACTCGACGAATTGAGTCGAATGGAATCTCGTATATGACACACGGCCTTTCAGGCCTCGGTTCTTAAGTCGGTTTTCACAGTGATTGCATAACCTTTCTATATGAAAAAGGCATAAATTAAATGCGATAAAAGTAATAAGAAATAATTAGTAACAGTCTGCAAAATGTAGGATTGAATAAGATAAAATTCCGAGATGGCGGAACCAAATATTACAAACTAAGACTTAAATTATATATTTTAATAGCGTTTCATGGAATGGTCTCTTCAATATCAATCTCCTGACTCTTCATATAAAGCTCGCTTTTTTGGAGCAAGATTCCAACCAGCATTCTTATTATTTCCTGTACGCTCACCAACCCATTATGGACTATATGAATGTCGACCCATCGCAGAATAAGACCGTATTCCTGATTCTAGATTCTACTTTGTAATATGTTGCGGAAATGTACGTTCCCCGATGTTAATTTTTTTCATGAAATTTTACTTGCCCAACAGAAACTTTTTGTGCTCTATTCGACATTTTCAGCCAAATAATGAAATATGCAAATTTATTATTGCTACAAAATGCAATAGACTAGACGACAAAAACTCATGGATTTGAAAATGATTGAATCAAATTGGGATAAAAAACAAAACATCGATAGAAACAACGCGACTTGAACCGAGAAACATTAGATCACAAAGCACGTCATTTAATGTATTGAGCCACAGATGCTCGTATCTGCTTGATAAATAATTGATACATATGAATACATACATCGGCATTTGGTAGCCGAGTGCACATTACACTCGGAGCTTGTAGAATTCTGTACGAATTTAGTTTTGCGTCATTGGACAAGTTAAGTAATTATGAATTGTATCGTTTGTAGAATTATGTCACCTGTTAAGTTCATATTTTTTTTCTGTATAATATACATGGAATTTGCAGCGAAAGCATCGTAGTGTCTATTTTTTAATCGAGCCTATGCTTTGTGAAATGAAATTAGTTGACCTCAAACTAATCACCATTTAATCCAACCCTTTTGTGATGAAATAGGAAAAGTTTATTGGCAACAATACAAACTTTACATTCAACTTACGTATTCGATATTGTACAAAACAAATTTTTCGCCACGCAAATTAGCTCGCAAACCAATTTCAAATAACAAACCAGTATTTCATAACAGCAATTAAGAACTGCCGGTATACTATCGATCCTGATTACCCAATTTCCATCACGCGAGCTGTTCCGATTCAGTGCCTTTATTTCATCTCCACCACGCCTACCGTATTACAACTACCTTGTCGGAAAGAGAGAAAGCAATGGTGGAAAATCAGTCAGCACCAACAATTATACAATTGTCGAGCTCGAGCTTCATCAAATAAACGTACATGCCATGTAGGTATGTACGTGTTGGAGTCGAATCGTATCATTATCGAATGCCGAACCAGACTAATTATGAACGAACACGTTCATAGAATTTTTCCATTGTTGACTATTCCACTAACCGAAGCCACGTTCTTCAATGGTTCAGTCATTAACCCTTTGTACTCCAATGCTCTAGCTTAAGTAATTATGATAGCAAAAGGTGGAATAATTTTGTAGAGTTAGCCTATGTCACCTATAAACATCATTTTCAAGGGTACATAATTAAATCGAATACGTGTTGAGGTGAAAATAATAAATCAACCATACATTTGAATCAGGCCGAAAGAGATCTCTCAACAAAATCTGGAATCGTCCTAATATACGTAAATCTATTAACCACCGAACTACAGCAGGACGTAATTGCGCTGATCTTGTCGAATAATGCCACCCAAAGCCGAACGCCATCCACCGACCTCCGAAGGAGCAGCATCATTCTTTCCTTCGATGCAAATGTTAATTATGTTTATTACATAAATAATTATACGTTCATTACATAAATTTCTTATTGCTCTCAATCGTCCCCTCCCGTCTAGCGCAGTTCTTCAGCTCTATGCAAGTCCGGTACCCAGTGGAAGATTCATTCTTGCTAGTTCCAGGAACGGTTGCCTTATTTGGAATACATGCGGTAACTGATCAAGAACGGGTCTGCTTTTATATTCCCAAGCCGAACGACGTTTCCTACCCATTAGTCATTTGTTCATGTCTCGATATTAACGAAGCAATATTTATTGCGCAAAAAATAGTCCTAGCGCTAGTGCCTTCTCGTGCCTCGTGTTTGGCTGGCGCTGTTTTCCTTTGCCGATGCCCTAGCGAAGTACTTACCAGAATCGATGCCTCATTGATGATAAGGTGAAGATGTTGAGAAAAAAATTTAGGTTATCAGAGGATCTGGCGTTATCAGGCCAATGCATATTCAAACTGAAATTCATTTACGGGAACCGAAAGGTATTGTGATAGCAAAAACATCAAACAAATGTTGCGTTTGCATGTTGATCTAATTGTCCAATCATTTATCAATTTTCTCTTTCTTGTGGATGATTGAAGCTAGTTTTACAAACTTGGGTTTAAAAAAAAGCATTCTTCAGCTACCATTGCATTATGGCTGCAAGAACATAATTTTTACATGAAGTTATACAGAAATGAGTTCTAAGATTTCCAGTTTGGAAATTACGACGGGAATTATTTCAAAGAATCGTCACAAATAGAAATCGGGTGAGATAATTTAATAAAATTTAAAATACTTTAAATAATAATTTAAAATACGAACGCAAGCGCACTTCGAATGCATATTTGGATCGATCCATTATTATATACCATAGACAAAAATGATTACCCGTCAATGGACTGAAGTCGGCACGAATGCTTCCCAAGCGTCACGAGTGTCTCAAAAAAGGCTTAATGGGTCGGAAAAATTAACCTTGTTCACCTGAATTGGCTTATTCAAGCCAACATCTGTTCCTCAAATCACTTCTGAGAATTTGATGTAAGTTTCGTGTTGGAATTTTGAACCACTACTTCCATGAGCATCATTCTCAATCGTGAGCTCTGCCTGCCGTTACATTGGACTAGTACTCAGTATTCTTAAATACGGAGTTATAACTTGAGCTCATGTTCATATCGGTCTTGGCTAAATCCTCTTCAATTGACACGTGACCAGAATCGCTGTGCCCTCATCAATCTACCGCCTCTACAAAAAAAAAACGTATTCAAAATTCTGTATTACTGGAAACAGAAGCCGGATTCGGGTAAAATCTTTCATTTTATCATTTGTGAAAATCGGCCTAGTCACCTCAGGTAAATGTGTAAATACTGTCCAAGAAAGTATGGACGCACTTTGATTTCGCTGTAAATAATTCACAAGTGTCAGATATTCAAATTTTATTCGATATACTGATAATATTAGACTACAACAACAGAATATTATTATCAACATTTGCTACTTAGCCATTGTAGACTAGCTGGCGCACCTTCTTGCGAACGTTCTTCATTAAATTCGGTACAGACTTCTTGGCGACAAGTTTTGACACTTATTTCCAATCTTTTTCGAACTGTTGAATGGTTTCGGCTGCCGAGACATGTTTCCTAAGATGTGCCTTCGTTAATGCCCAAAATTCCTCAATTGGTCGAAGTTGTGGGCAATTTGGTGGACTCATGTCTTTTGGGACGAAAGTGACATTTTTGGTAGTATACCATTCTACCGTTGATTTCGAGTAGTGGCAAGAAGCAAGATCTCGCCAGAAAACAACAGGATTCTTGTGGCTTCGAATCATGGGTAGAAGTCATTTTTGTGTACATTCCTTAATGTATATTTCGCTGTTCATTGAAGCAGTGGTGATGAAGGGTTTCGAAATCTTACCGCAGCTACAAATTGCTTGCCAGACCATAGCTTTTTTGCCAAATTTTTCGACTTCGATCGATGTCTCGGAATGGTTTAACACTAGCCCTTCTCGCATCGTATAATATTGTGGTCCCGGCAAGGATTTGTAATCGAGTTTCACGTAGGTTTCGTCGTCCATGATTATGCAGTTCAAATTTCCAGCAAGAATCGTATTGTACAGCTTTCGAACCCTCGGCCTGATCGATGCTTCTTGTTTCGGACTACGGTTTGGTTGTTTCTGCTTATTATAGGTTCGAAGATTCAAACGTTCTTTAGCACGACCAACATTTGACTTCGAAGTACCCACTTTTTTGGCCACATCCCGAACTGAAACCTCCTTATTTTGCTCGAACGCCTTCTGTATACGTTTATCCAACTGAGGGTTAGCAGGACCTTTTTTTCGACCCGTTTTCGGTGTTATCCTCACCGAACTTCCTGATTGCATTTTGCACGGCTTTTTCACTTACTCCTTCCATTTTTGCTATCTTTCTCAGTGACAGTCCGCGTTCTGTGCACCATTTGTACACAATTTTTCGACGTTGTTCTGCTGAAAGTCCACGCATTTTGAAACAAACTAATGAAAACGAATAAACAACTGCACAAGTGGTTAGAGTGTAAACAACAGGACGCAGCCATAAAAATTGACAGATTCTGAACCATCGCGAAATGGCAGCGGTGTTTGGTTGCGTCCATACTTTCTGGGACAGTCTTTATGTGCGTTCTGTTTCAGAATTTTTGGCCGCTACTTCCGCAATCGAAAACCGTAAACCGATAAATCCAAGTTTGTATACAAAAAAACCAACAAGACCTTGAAATTGAAACAATTTTGAACCAAGTAGAGAAGATTTTTTTTTGTTTTATCGTTACTTGACGATTTAAGTTTTTTTTCCTGTATTTCCGGACGTAGAAATTAAATCTTTATTAAATTTTAGGGATGGTACTCGGAAGGCAAAGTATCGATATCTTGGATATCGGGATACCGAAATTTCGGATATCGATACAAGGTATCAAAAGGCAATAAAGTATCGACACTTGTAAGTATCAATTGATACTTGAGCAGCAACCGTTTCAAAAACAGAAAGAAATTATGAATTATACAGGTGATAAATTTTTACAAACGATACAATTTATAGCTACTTAACGTGTCAAATGACGCAATATTCCATTTAGACAGGCTCCGCAATATTCCATTTAGACAGGCAGATTTTACAGGCTTCAAGTGTATTTTGTACCCGGCTACCAAGTGCCGCTGTCTGGATTTGAATGTATCAATTATACATTCGGCAGATATGTGCTTATGTGGCTGAGTTGATTAAATGACAAGCTTTGTAATCTAATGTTTCTCGGTTCAAGTCGCGCTATTGCCAATCAATTTTTTTGTTTTTATTACACTATAATACATTACATTATATTACATTTGACTTCAAGTCATGTAATTTTCAAACCATTGAATATAAATTTGTGTTAAATATGACGCTCCAATTATGTGCATCTTATAGGATGTAAAATCACAAGAATTTTTTGAATTGTGAAATAAAATATGATTGTCGACTGCGGCATTTTTTTATGATGTACAGAAAGGTGTTTCCACACAGCAAAAACAGTATTGTAACGATCTCAATGGGATTATCAATTGAGGTGAAAAAAAAATTAGATGTACTTAACATTAAATGCAATAATTCTCTGTATTAAGTAGATTACATCGTATTAACTGAATACTTAGACGATTCTGATAGGAAATTACGCATCATTTCGTGTAATATTACAACCTTTACAACGACACCAACTTATTTGTGATATTACATTAAAATTGCTGCACATCACTACTTACTACTGATGTGCAGCGATTTCGATATAATATCACAACAATCTTGGTGTCGTTCCAAAGGTTGTAATATTACACCAAAAGAAGCATAATTCCATATCAGAATAATAACCAGCATTCAATTAAGGTGATGTAATAAACTCAATATGTTATTTCGATGTAATAATGTGTGATTTGTCTGCGATTTTTATTGAAAAGAGTAATTTTTTGCATTTGATGTTTACTGCCCATACTCGCATATCAGTCCCATATCGATTTTCGCTAATATTGAGTTAGCTTGAGGAATGCAATCCATCCTTAATATACTCTCAGAAATTTCAATAAAAGTTGAGGGTTTGTTCAGTAAAATGAGAAAAAATATCAACTCATGTCTGTCCCATATGCAAAGTACCCGCATATCAGTCCCATCCAGCGCAAATTTCAATAATTTCATTTGTTGCAATATTGGAATAGCAAAGGTGTATTACCGATATTTCATGTAATATTTAGTATTAGGTAGCACAATAAATCAGAAAATTTGAAAATAAAATTTTAATCGTCTTTTTCTCGACATGCCGATTTTCCATATGGGACTGATATACAAGTATGGGCAGTTTAGAACGTCTAGATTTTTTCACATCAATTGATAATCCCATCCAGATTGTTACAAATCTTTTTTTGCTCTGCATAAATTGGTTGTGCCACAAGTACGTATACGCATATTTATCGCCACATAGATTGCGCTTCGCCTTTTGCGACATTTGGTCCACGTCAAAGAATTTCCATTCCTCCACTTTGTGTTGATTTCACATTTCACTTAATTTCTCAACAATTTTAATGTCATAACCTTTAACTTTCAACGCACCTATGGGACGAAACGAGATTGTCGAGAACGAATTTCAACGACGGCTAGTCCACGTCATACCAACACATGCGCGAGCTTGGCGCTTCGTCGAAGCCGAAGAAATAAATATGTTCCATTGGAGGCGGGTATAGCGTGAAGCCTTTTATGCAGCCCACCTGGGTTCGATTCCCAACCCCACACATACGGTTAGAAAGTTTTTCTGACCCGAAGAGCCAAATGACTTTAAGGTTAAAGCCTCTATACACGAAACAAAAAAAAGTTCCCTCGTGATGGGAATTGACTTCATTCTGTTGCGATACTGTAAGTATCGAGACCAAAAGTATCGATACTAACAGTATCGCTTTGGTGAGATATCGATACCAAAAATACCCGATTCTTAAAAGAAAGTATCGATACCTCAAAGTGTCGACTCGGTATCGGACATCCCTATTAAATTCAATGTCATACGGGATAATCGAAAATAAGCTATCCACATACATTTGTGTTGTATGCATGTATTTGTGATGGTTTTTTATGCTCAAATCACAGCATGCTGTGCGTTTGGCTGTCAGCTTTCGTTTGTTCACTTGTTTGTGCGGTTGAAATTCTGCGTTTTCAAAGGAAGCGTATTGCAAAGGAAGTGAAAATTAAGGTTTTTTTTTTTTTTTTTTTTTGTTTCGATTATAGAGACTTTAACATCTTAGGTCATTCGCCTCTTCGGACCAGAAAAACTTTCTGACCCTATGTGCGGGGTTGGGAATCGAACCCAGGCGGGCTGCGTTAAAGGCATCGACTATCCCATCACGCTATACCCGTCCCCAAAATTAAGGTTCTGAACACATGGCTAAGTGAAAAGGGTATTACTATGCGAAAATTGGCGAATCGGTTTGGAATTTATCATGCCAGTGTTAAAACCATCATTAATAAGTTTGGAAGAGGCAGAAAATCCGGTTCTTCCAACCCGAAACTGGACCAGAAAGTGGAAAGTCTAATCATGGAGAATAAATTAATGTCAATACGTGATTTGGCCCAAAACCCAGGAACGAGTGTCGGTATGATCCAGCATATCAAGAGGCGAAATCACCTGAAGATCTACAAGAAGCAGAAAATTTCGAAACAAAGTGTAGAACAGAAGATGCGAGCAGCAACAAGGGCCCAGAAATTGTGTTCGCGTCTTTTGCAGTGTCCGGATGCATGCGTTTTAATGGACGATGAGATTTATGTAAAGGAGGACTCAAAAACCCTTCAGGTCCACAATACTTTACTGTCGTCATTGGGGAGGATGTGAGCGATGCGGACAGGTCGATTCAAGTGGAGAAATTCGGTCGAAAGGTACTGGTATGGCAAGCAATATGTTCCTGTGGTTTGAAGTCAACCATTTTTTACACTACCGGAACTATAAATGCAGAAATCTATCGATCTGAGTGTCTCCAAAAGAGATTGCTGCCTTCATATAAGAAGCATAGTACACCTCCACTTTTTTGGCCGGATTTAGCGTCGGCTCACTATGCCAAAACCACTCTCAATTGACTTGCGCAATTGGCAATCGTGAAGAGGGTCTTCAAGAAGACTGATAAGGCAGCTGGGAACATGCAGGAGTTCAAAAGAATTTGGGCTGAAGCGTCCAAAAAATGCGATGCAACACTTGTCCGGAACTTGATGAAGAGCGTTCGATCAAAAGTTCGAAAATTCGTGAAGGAATAACTTAAATTTCATCCGGTTTTCATTAGGTTCAAGTTGAACTTCGTACAATAAAGGATCAAGTTTTAGTTTTAATTAAATATCGTTTTTTATCATAATTTGAAAGATAAAATTGTGGATAGCTTATTTTCGATACACTCCTTACGCCTTCTCTTAGAATATAAATTCTATGCAATATCTGAGAAATCGGTGTGAGTTCTTTCCGATACTTGTGATCGTTTTTCTGGTGCTTCCGGAGCTGATGAAGTCAACTGGCCCCTCCCGAAACGAAATCGTGGGCCTGTCTTAGTGCCAATAGGTAAATTCGTAATACTAGCCATACAATGATCCTGTACGCTCTACTGTCTATTGAAACAGAAAGGCCGAAAGGAATGTAATCCCAGGACTTCGCTTTAGGCCAATAGTAATGTTCGTCGTTTGAAGCGAACCAATCAGACACCCAATTTTCGACTTCAAGGTAGGAACCGAAGTGCATATTAGTCAATATGTGGCCCATCGAGAAAAACAAATGGTAGTCTGACAGGGCCAAGTCTGGTCTGGCACGATATGTGGGATAGCAGCATCCAGTCAAGTGCTTCGATTGTAACCTGGACCGGTTTTGCTTTGTGTGCAGGTGCACTGTCGCGTAATATAATTACTTTCATTCAGAGATTATCCAAATTTTGTGCTAGGGCACATAACCGTTTTCAACATGTTCACGTTTCATCTTCGACTCATCAGTGCATAGCAGTTCAAATTGAACTGCTAAAGGAAAACTCAGCAGTTCAATTTTAACCGCTAAGCAGACGCAAAGTTTGTGCTATTTGCAGAGCATTCCCTCGAAGTAGGCTAGATCCTCTTGGTTGATCCCCTGGAGTGAACCGAGTGGCTCAAAGTCGAGAGCCAAAGTGTTCAATAAGTAGAAGAAAACGATGCAGACGCCCATGGTGATGTACAAGGCCGGGAAGGGTGTTGAGAGCACTGATAGCCTTCGATCCCGAAGTAATACCTAACAGTGGTAAAGGGGAGTTAGGCTTGGAGATTCAAGGTGTTTTCGTGGGGAGCGGGTCATATCGCCGAAAGCCATTTCGCCGAAAGTCGTTTCGCCGAATAGGTCATTTCGACGAAAGTCGTTTCGCCGAAAGGGTCATTTTACCGAAAGGATCATTTCGCCGAAAGGGTCATATCTCCTGCATGTTATGTCACCTGTATAACTGATGTGGCGCAGCCACATAACCGAAGCCAAGATGGCTCGGCGGCATAAAGCCATACAAACCTGTAACCGCCTCGTTCGCCCTGTCCACTCAAAGCTAGGTTTCTTTGCTTTAGCTAGGTCCGAACGAGCGGTAGCTAGGTCGGACAGCACATGAACCAAAACGATGTGGCGTGGCCGCATTAGATATTATTTCATTTTCACTTCATAAACGGAAAATACCACCCAGATTTGCCTGATAGATACACCCATGCAATTGCTTTGATGCTTAGTAGCTAATAGTCAGCAAGTTTTCTTGGGAACTACTTTCTGAGGTTCATGAATCAATCTTTATTCAAGAGTACAACAATCAAGCGAAATGGCTTTCGGCGAAATGACATTCGACGAAATGGCTTTCGGCGAAACGGTTTTCGGCGAAACGGTTTTCGGCGAAATTACCCTAATCCGTTTTATTGGGTAGTTTCAATACATATATATATATATATATATATATATATATATATATATATATATATATATATATATATATATATATATATATATATATATATATATATATATATATATATATATATATATATATATATATATATATATATATATATATATATATATATATATATATATATATATATATATATATATATATATATATATATATATATATATATATATATATATATATATATATATATATACATATATATATATATATATCCTATAGCAATCTTTATGCAAATATGAGTAGGTGGATTAAAACAGGTTTTTAATTGAAAAAGAACAAAACAAACTAGCTTCAAATGATGGTTTAAAACTATAAAATAAAAGTAATGCAAAACAATAAGGAAGCTTTTTTGTCTAAATTTTACTAGTTCAATCAATTTTTAATTATTGGGAAAGTTCTAAACATGCTTTCAGTGAATATTTTTGTTCAGAACCTAAGCCATTCCCATCTACTTCTTCGTACACTCTTTGAAAAAATAAATTTAGACATGACGTAAAGCAAGCATGTTTTATTTTCTTGGGTAGTTACAGAATATTAAGTCTGTTAACATGTATAGTTAAACTTAGACTTAGAAAAAATATTTTCATTGACTCAAAATATACGAAAATGCCGAAAAAAAAATTTCGTTATCAGTTGCGCTTGCAAATTATGAGAACGAGATCCTTGTCTAGTCAACAACATAAGCGAAACAGTAGTTTCAAAATAGTGTTCTTTTTTTTTTTTTAAATAACTATTTATTGGAATATGAGTTAAAATTAAATTATTAAGATTTAAATTGGGTGTTCAGCCACAAGTGGTGACTTTTCAGCCCTATTATATATGATTTGGTTATTACCATGAGGACATTATTTGCTTCCGCAATTCTGAGATTTTTGTGTAGGGAAAATTCTAAACCTACTTGTATTGTGTAATGGGGAAAAGGAACTTATATACTAACTTACTAACTAATACAGAGAGCGAATCGATTCAATTGAAGATTGCATCGATTTTTGTCGGAATTTGCTTATAATATTATGTGACATTACATCTAATGGTTCTATATTTGTGAGTCTGTGTAACTCATTTGTACTAAACCAGGGAGGACGCTTCAAAATCATTTTCAGAATTTTATTCTGAATCCTTTGAAGCGTTTTCTTCCTGGTGGAACAACAACTTGACCAAATTGGTACTGCATAAAGCATGGCTGGTCTGAAAATTTGTTTATAAATTAACAACTTGTTTTTTAGACATAGCTTAGAATTTCTGTTTATAAGAGGATATAAACATTTAATATATTTATTACACTTTGCCTGGATTCCTTCAATGTGATCCTTGAAAGTGAGTTTTTTGTCATACGTTAAACCTAAGTATTTAGCTTGATCAGACCATGTTAATTCCAAGCCATTCAATTTGAGAATGTGATTATCGTTTGGTTTAAGAAAAGAAGCTCTTGGCTTATGAGGAAAGATAATTAATTGCGTTTTTGCTGCATTTGGTTTAATTTTCCATTTTGACAGATAATCACTGAAAATATTTAAACTTCTTTGTAGGCGACTGCAGATCACTCTTAGATTTCTACCTGTGGCTAACAGACTTGTGTCGTCACAGAATAACGATTTCTGACAACCAACGGGTAGATTTGGAAGATCAGAAGTGAAAATATTATACAAGATTGGAGCTACGCTCGAACCCTGCGGAACACCGGCTCGTACGGGTAGCAATTCAGATTTACAATTCTGATAGCTAACCTGAAGAGTACGATCAGTTAAATAATTTTGAATCATTTTGATCAAATAAATAGGAAATTGAAAATTCGACATTTTTGCTATTAAACCTATGTGCCAGACACTGTCGAATGCTTTTTCTATGTCTAGAAGAGCAACTCCAGTGGATAACCCAGAAGATTTATTTGCTTTTATCATGTTCGTTACTCTGACAAGTTGATGAGTAGTTGGATGTTCATGACGAAATCAAAACTGCTCTGGTAAAAAAAATGAATTCTCATTTATATGAGACATCATTCTCAACAAGATAATTTTTTCAAAAAGTTTACTGATAGAAGAAAGTAACCTAATTGGTCGATAACTTGATGTTTCTGCTGGATTTTTATCAGGTTTCAGGATAGGAATTACTTTGGCGTTTTTCCATCTTTTTGGGAAGTAAGCTAATGAAAAACACTTGTTGAAAATTTTAACCAGAAGTCTCAAGGCAACATCGGGAAGATTTTTAATAAGAATATTAAAAATTCCATCATTACCAGGAGCCTTCATGTTTTTAAGTTTCCTAATAATTGACTTAATTTCATCATATTTCGTCTCAATAATGTCATCGTGTGATAACACTTGGGTTGAAATATGATCATATTTCAGTGAGACTTCATTTTCAATAGGACTCACACCGTTCAAATTTAAATTGTGGACACTCTCGAACTGCTGAGCAAGTTTTTGAGCTTTTTCGCCATTTGTAAGAAGTATTTGATTTCCTTCCTTGAGAGCAGGAATTGGTTTCTGAGGTTTCTTAAGAACCTTAGAAAGTTTCCAGAAAGGTTTAGCATATGGTTTAATTTGTTCAACTGCTTTAGCGAAATTTTCATTTCGCAAAAGAGTAAATCTATGTTTAATTTCTTTTTGTAAATCCTTAACTATGTTTTTCATAGCAGGATCACGAGAACGTTGATATTGTCGTCGACGAACATTCTTCAACCGAATGAGCAGTTGAAGATTGTCATCGATGATAGGAGAATTTAATTTAGTTGGAGCTTTGGGAACTGAAAAATTTCTAGCTTCGATAATGTAATGATTCAAATTATCAATTGCTGTGTCGATGTCCGCAGAATTTTCTAAAATAGTTTCATGATCCACATGATTTTCAATGTGAGATCTGTAATCTATGATAGTCGAATGTAGAACTAATTGGATTAATTATAGCTTCGTTGGAAAGTCTGAATGTTACAGGAAGATGATCTGAGTCAAAGTCAGCATGTGTAATCGGTTCACTACAAAAGTGACTTTGATCCGTTAGAACCAGATCAATTGTAGACGGGTTTTTCACGGAAGAGAAACAAGTCGGATTACTGGGATGAAGAACTGTGAAGTAACCAGCTGAGAGTTGATTATGAAGTATTTTACCATTACTGTTATTTTGCCTACAATTCCACTGGACATGCTTAGCATTTAAGTCCCCTATTACGAAAAATTTCGATCGATATCTTGTGAGTTTTTGCAAATCGCCTTTAAAGAAATTTAATTGTTCGTGTTCTTACTAGCATTTTCCCTTTCAGTTATTTGTGATTTTCAGTGAAAATCCCATAGTATGCAGTGTCGATATTCAACCGAAGCTTCGAGAAACGAAAATGATAGAAAAAGGTTTCACAATGACTTTTATCTGTTAGTACTTGAATCTGTATTAGTTTTGGTTTCAAAAGAGGTTCTGGGATGAAGTTACTTGCATTTATCATATTTATTAACTTTTTTTTGGCCCAACGTCACTGATTCTCAATAATATTGTTCATCGATATATTATATCGATGAAAGAATTTCCCTGTAGGCGTTAGTTTTATTTTGTCTTGGCATAAATTAACGAGTGACTTAACAGTGATACTTTCTTTTTTTGCAATTAGAGACGAAAAATCTTCGTCTATATTGGTTTGTTTTGGATGCGGTCATTCACGAATGAGAAGGCAAAAAACAAATGTTATTTGAATGATGATATGATTGTTTAATTGGACTCTTTCATCGAGAACACGTGATAATTTTAAGCTCTTACAGAGAAATAAGCTTACACGATTTTTTTCGTAATGTATAGACACCATTTTTAAACAATTAACAGTTTCTGAGTTTCGACGATCCGAAGGAGGTGCTTACTAAACATATTTTTGTTAGTTTTTAAAAGCAAATGTTGAGTTCGCAAACTTTTCTACTCTTTCTTTCGGAATTTTTTTCATTCGGTCTCCCATCAGGAATATTAAGAGACGACTACGGTATCAATACTTTTACTTCTACTTTTTTATTAATTTTTGTTCGGAAATGATAGCAGCAAAGAAAGTAGTTCTAGGATTGACAAATATTTCTAGTAGTAAAAACTTTGAACTGTTGAATCATTTCAAATTCGGCTACTAGCTGAATCCCAGTGTATAAGTGGTTTCCTAGATAAAAGCATTTCGCTAAATACTCACTTTTCTTGACAATTGGGAATCATTTTGAATCGAATAAAAATAAATAAATAACTTATAACGGGCATATCGTGTTTGATATGGAACTGATATATCTGTTATTCCAGCCGATTCAACAGTCATTTTTCCTGGTGATACAAAGAAATCTTCGAAAGGGCAATTTACTCCAGCAGAAGAGAAACGAAAACGGTTCATTTGAGCTGCATATCGTTTCACTCCATCTCCGGATAAAGAAAAAAATCGCATTTCTCAGACACACGGCCAACCGATGTTGACCAGGTGGCAAAACGTGAAATGATACCAATAGATTTCCATTTGCTAAACGATGTGCCCACAATTTACCTTACAAGGAAGTTCACCGGCAAAAGTATTATTCATATATTATCGTTAGTTTTATTGTTGACTGGTGGCGAAGCGTGGCCGGAGCAGATTGAAACACGGCACCAGATACGGCGAGGTGAATGGGGATAACGGTTCTTGAGCCCGTGCTTCATACTTTTTTTTATCATGATAAGATAAGTGCCCAAAAAAGGTTAAACAATTGCATGCGACCGGTCGTAAATTATCGATTTCCGAAATGGAAGTGCTGGAACGGGATAAGGATCAGTTTCGGCTGCGGTGACCGTTCATCCGAGTGTTCCGTTGCGGTGGTAGGAGATTGGAATTTTTAAATTAAATTGCAAGTACCGCGTTTATATTGAGGATCATTCTTTGGTTGGCTGATCAAAATATTTTTTCCTCCCACGTTGGCCTTATTTATGTATAACATTCAAACGCAATGACAGATTCTTCGAATGATTTTTGTGCACTTAGTTCACTGATGTCAAATTTATCATATAAATTGCTTTATTTAATAATTGATAAAAAAGAATTCAAAACACATACGAGTTATAATTTTCTTCAGGGTTCGTCTTCGACTCATCATGTTCTGGATTTATTGTGAAATGTTAAACTTCCTTGCAGTTCAACATAAACCAATAGGCAGACGAAATGGTTATGCTGCATAAACATAAACTGTTATGCATTAATCAGTCGAAGGCGAAGCGTATAAAAACCTAAAGCACTATTCATTATTTACATTGCACTTCGGTGCAAAACCAAAAAGTGTTCTGCAAATTTCAGAAACCCTTCGTCTGTTTATCGATTTATGTTGACTTACTTCGTGACACAACAGTTTAACATAGGCTGTTACGCATTGACGAATCGAAGATGAAACCTACGAAAAATTGAAAATGGTTATGCACAAATAAGGCTAACCCCTAGAAGACATTTGAAATTCAAAAACAAAATTTCGACTAGGGTCACTGACGAGGAAAATGACATTTTGTCATTGTAAATATTTATTCACTCTTATGGAAGACATTCTTCAAACCGAGTAAGATAGTCGTATATAACAAATTGTGGATTCTAAATAAACATATGTTAGATAAACCGTGAACCTAGAGACTTGTAAATGTTTAAATGTTTCACATGTTTCCCGAGAAAAGAGTATGCATTTGTCGTTTGTTGAGGGTGAGTACTACCTCTTCCTAGATGAATTACTATCTCCCACTGTTAGGAGCATAATAACTGTCAGCGAATTAAACTATTCGGATTCTACTACAGAGTTGAGAGCTGCCTTTTTTTGCCTTTCTCCTGCATCCCGTGGGGGATTTCACTGAAATGAAATCACAGTAGCTTTTTATTTCGGTCCGAAACCTTCAAAATAAACACGGAACTGTCGTTTCAGAATGTCTGCTTCGTCAAGGAGCACCCCGTCTTGCCGGTGAATTGCGGAGATTATTCCATTTTTATGACAGGCTGCGCACAATGCCCGACAATGTTTTCGCCATCCGTTGCCGATGCTTGTTGGTGTTGCAAACCGTTCCGTCAGAAGGAAAAAACAGAGCGTGAAAAATGAAAATGGAATGAAAAGTTATGGATTCCTTACTGCTGCGCCCGGTTTGCTTTTCGCCGTTTTCCAAGCAGAGGCACAGGCTGGGATATTTGCTTGTTTCCCACTTCCTGCCGGACGGTTCGGATGGCAGAACATTACTGGTGAATGAAATGACGATAGTAAGATTTTCCGTTATTTTAGCTTACGATTTTGACTTTCAGCTTCATTCACTCGATTTGAAATCGTGCAAATTTTCATAATCTGCATCAGCGCGAAACAGCGGAAGAGTGAAGTGAAACTGTGCTCTATGCACCATTTCCAGGCACTGAAATTGACAAATTACGTTAACGAGGGAAGTTGTTTGCAGGAATGTCTCTTCCGTTTAGAAGGCCTATTGGGCTTTAAAAACTTTAAAATTTGAACGAGGTTTCATAGGCACACACAGAAAGAAATAATAAAATGTACACGATATGTAAATCAATAGTGACTTCATCATGACTCTAAATCGTGTCGAATGAATACAATTTTAAGTCACGTAATTAAAATTAGGTAAGGAAGTAAGATGATTTTAAAGTTTTAGCAAAGAGTAATCTACTAATTTTTACCTATTTTTTTCTACTAAAAAGGATTCTAAAATCTACTTTCAACGAGTAAATTTGTGAACGGATTTGTAAGCAGAAACATTTCATCTGATCATCTTATCTTATAACAATTTCCAGCCAAATAGATGCTTTTTATCTTCATATTCGATTGAATCCATATTGATTCTCATAAGAGAGTCCCGTCATTTCTCCGGTGGTCATTTTACATAAACTTGTTGGGCGTACACACCATCTAGCATAACGATCATGACGCAAATGGTCGATTGACATAAAATGTAAAACTGTTGTCCATAACTCCCAACTAGACGTAAACACGAATAATATTGGCTCGCTGAAACCTGAAATTTACTGTATTGTACTTTACTGTACTGTACTTTACTTTCATATACAGTAAAGTACAGCACAGTACTATTCATACTATGTAGGGAAATACTGTCGAACCAGCAACATAAAATACGCTTTGGGATTGTAGATTTATTATTACTATTATCATTATAACTAATTCGGCTGCAAAAATTCCTATACATCACGAAGCATGGAAGTCCGACGCATTTTTAAATGAATTTCAAACCATTGTGACGCATCTGCACGGTCGAAAACTTATGTTCATGTGTGTTCGGCGCCGATGGCTTCGTTTGTGTTTTGAATCCCGAATTTCGATGTCGGTATTCGTTTTCTTTACCGCGTGTGCGAAATCAAATACAGCACGCTGTGCGCTTCGTTCGTAGAGGCGGTGCGGTGTTATCATCTTCCGTCGGATCGGGATTAAATTTAGGAAGTCCGTATGAAGTCATAAGACCTTTCATTTGTAATCAAACTATCGCTGAGAAAAGTGAGTTCGATTTTAGAGTTTGTGAATAATATTCCCGGTGCTTTCGAAACCGGAAACCGGAGACTGCTATATCCGAAGTCGATTTGCTTGGCCGTCAACTAATAAAGTCTACCGATTGAAATTTTTTTGCGTCTAGTTTTGAATATATATTTGTGTGTTTTTCATCACCACTCGATATAACTGTTTGAAATTTTCAACACTCTTAATCCTTTAATGATTTGTATGAGACCATGGGACCTTTTAATTGCACCTTAGACAGTCACATCATCTTCTGGAAAAGTTAGCAAGTAATTTGAAAGTGGAATTTTCACACTAATCACTAAAATTGCTCATTAAACATGATGTATGGTACTCGAGAGCAGAATTGCGATTTGTCACGTCGAATGACTTTGACAGACTGACTAACATCATCATCAATTGAAAACTGCACTGTGGAGGTGATTATCAAATGAAATACTTCGTAGTTTTACGTCCAAGTATGTTATAAATTTAGTGAAATATTGTTCATTTTATATTTTAATTATCAGAACTGCATTAAACTACTGTCAATGATTTTTTTAAAAAAGAGCTAACATGAACTTTCTCATAAACTAATTAACTCTAACGCCTAATAATGAACATGAAGTGTTAAAACTGGATAAGAAGAGATTTTTCAGTATGTATTTAATAATACGGTCTGGGGATGTAAGTGCAGAACTAAAAAACTTCACATTTCATTAAGTACTAAACATTTTATATAGGATTCGTGTCTGGAGAGTCTCCCGCCCGTACACCTGGAAAAAATCAAGTAAATTTACGTCTTCTGAGACCAACTTCTACGAGTGTCCAAATTCACTCATTTTTACAACAGATCTGACACATATTTAATGTATTTTGACATATTTCTAGGTACAGAAACATGTAAATTCACACCTCTGCTTGAAAGGGGGGGTATGTTTGACACATATATCCTGTATATTTCATAATTTTTTGCTATGGAGTCAAGAATGGTTCCTTTTAACATTTCTAAATACTTTGATAAACGTTTAAAACGGTAATATGGTGTACCGCGATTTTTAATCCATTTTTTTCATCGTTGATATTTCAAGGAAATATTAATTCTCCCGCATGGGTGTAATAATATAGCCAGGGACTGCAAGGAGAATTCGAAAATCTACAAAGCAAAAACATTTCCATGTATTCCCCAGAAATGGAAATATCTCATCAATTTTTCAGTCAAACTTATCCTCTCTACATTCGGTTGAACCCATATTGAGTGTCACAAGAGTGTTCAGTCGTTTCGTTATCGGTCATTTGGCGTACGGTCGTTTGACTTACGGTCATTTAGCATAAAGGTTATTTGGCATAAACTTATACATACACACCATCTAGCATAACAGTCGTTTTGCAACTGTTCAATTGGCATAAAATATGAACGTAATTGCAAAAACTTTTAACTGTTGACTTAAATTTCCAAAAATTCCTATTTGTTACAATAAATGATACAATTTATGTACCTATAAAACCAAGCCTGGTGGATAATGTCAGAGACATAACCGGATTGACGTGAATACGAATTTCATTGGCTCACTGAAACTGAAACTGTGCCCTTATAAACCACAAAATTTTTTCTCGTTGAAAATGTTTCGTTCTTGTTTCGACCATAGCCACAGAATATGAAACTTCTTTGCTTTTCACTTTCAGACGATTGGTTACCAAGAAATTATGGCATCCGCCAACAAATCGAACGAGTTTGAGCAACTGTTTTCAGAGCCACCATGTTGAAAATATAAAACAATTTTTTTATGAAATTAAAAAAAAATTTAATTTTGAGTGAAATTTAAAAAAAAACACGTTTTGTTAAGAACCTGGCCTAAAGTAAATTGATGATGATGATTTCGTTGCGCGTTGGCGTTATTTTTCAATTGTTCAGAAGTGATTGGTTAAAATTCATCAAGTCTACAATAGTTGTTCATCGACTGTGTTGTTTCAACAGGTTCATCTGGTCTCAATACTTTGATTGATCTGTTGAACACTGTTGATGGAATAACTATTGAACTTCTCTGTTATGAGTTGTTCTGTATGCTCTTCTATACCGTTAAAAGTTGTCGATTTCGATGCACTCAGCTGTTCTGTTGATTTTAATCGATCTTACTCTGTATGTATTCATATCTAGTCATCCTCAGAGCCCGTGAATAAATATTTTCTGCTTGTGCATATCTACTACAGTGACTATCATTGTTAGTTCTACAGAATCCCTTGTACTGTTTATCCCTCTCCCGTTTTAACCGTAAACGGTCTATTGAGTACCAGATTTTTGGTCTGAACAAACCATAGTACTTTTCCGTTATTAATTTATTTGTACACGTTTTCATTACATCGCATAGTGGTCGAAAACTGAAAAAGACCCTAATAGTACTGTTGTTGTACCGTTTAATTCTACTGTGTCCCGTCATTACACTATCACAAAGTCACTATTTTCACAGTCACTATTTTCACAAAAGTGTATAATACAGATACATATTTTGGAATGTGATTTACATTCTTCCTCAGTGTTTCGGTTTTATCAGTGACAATATTCTACTAACAGCTAAAACGGAAATCAAGTGACAATATTCTACTAACAGCTCAAACGGAAATCTAGTGACAATGGCTTCCAAACCAAGTGAGCTTAATAGATTTATTAAGTTACACAGATCGAAATAATCTTGTGATTTTACATCTTATAAGATGCACATAAATAGAGCGTCGTATTTCACACAAATTTATATACAGGAACATGTAAAATTGTGTGATTTGAATATTACATGGCTAGAAATGTAATGAAATAAAAAATAAAAGATCGATAGCAACAGCGCGCGACTTGAACCGAGAAACATTACATCACAAAGCACGTGAATTGATCGACTGAGCCACAGTAGCACATACCTGCTACATGAATAATTGATACATATAAACCCATACAGAGGCACTTGGAGCCTGTAAATGTTCGAATGAAATATTGCATCATTTGACAAGTAAAGAAGTTATAAGTTGTATCGTTTGAAGAATTATGTCACATGTAAAATTCATAATTTTTTTTCTGTGTATGGAAGAAAATTGTGAGAATATCGAGAAACATTGCATTCTTGAAAAAAAATGCAGTAGATTTAGATTAAGTCCCACATGCTGCAATGTAAACGGGGTGGGAGATCCTTTTCTAAAAATAATCAAAACAAAATTCGGCAGGAAATTCTGAAAGAGAAGACTAAAAACTTTTTAATTCACCTAGTGCTGTAATGATGCCTTTCTCATATTGCTTATATTTTCAAAAATATCACTAGAAGAATATCAGTTTTTTTTATCAATCAATTTTTTTTATCAATCTTGAATTAAATAAACTTTTTTTGGGTATGAACTAACATAACCTTTTCAATTTCAAGTTAATAAGAATTTTTCTTTATTTTGCATCGTCGCACTAAATGATTAAACATACTTTGCCCTATAGATCTGGAACCGGAAGTCAGACCCGGATGGAATTAAACACCAACCTATGAGACTATAGGAACTTTAATTTAAGCCTAAGTTTGTGAAAATCGACCAAATCATCTCTAAAAACATGAGTGAGTCTCGTTATAGAGTTTTTGACCACTATTTCCGCTACTTCTGGAACCGGGAACATGGAACCAGTATACCCGAATTCGGTTCGTTTAGTAAATAACAAATATTGCATACAAATTGAATCAATTTTAAGCCAAAGGGTATGGCCGGGTTTTCATACAAAAACTGCCCCCAAACAGAACAACAATTGATAGACGCTGTTTGAAAGGATTTATATTGGAGATGATTTTCCCAAAATTTCAACCATTTAGCTGCCATATTGCCTCTTTAGCAAAAAAATTTAAAAAATATCAGGAATATTTTAGGAACTATGGGAAACCTCTCTGATTTTTTTTCAGAATTTTTCAAAATGTATTTCATGTGAAAAAAAATGTTCAGAATTTTCGAATTTTTATTAATCGCACATACAATTTTGGTACCACTCTAGATTTTACATCAACAATAAATCATTTAGGAGTACATTACGCTGTATTTTTTCAGATTTTTAAAAAATGTGGACGGGTATAATATCAGACATTAAAATAATAATTCATTCGGAAAAGCATGCGTCTCCATCAAATTGTCATCATCCGATGGAGACGCATGGTATTTAGTTCTAAAATCATATATCACATGCCCTTAGAACTAAATACCATGCGTTTCCATCTACAACTTGAGCTCAGGGCTCGAGTATTGACGTACTTGATAATGATAAAAGAACTTTATTCCTTATGTTATTTACACACGCCCGCACAGCTGGGTCGATATACCAAGCAATGATGTAGGGAATGCATTAGTGAACATGTGTGCCAGCGGATGGTTGTATTCTTGCGGGATAGCCTGGTGGTCAGATCAGAGAGATTTACCATAATTCCAATAATATTCCTGATTTTTTTTTAATTTTTTTGCTAAAGAGGTTTCTGAAATGAAAATCATAAGAACTCTAACTCCACCAATATGGCAGTTAAATGGTTAAAATTTTGGGAAAATCATCTCCAATATAAACCCTTTCAAACAGCGAATATCAATTTTTGTTCTGTTTGGGCGCAGTTTTTGTATGAAAACCCGGCTATACCCTTTAGAAGAACTCTACAATTTTTTGCATCGTCGCTTTAAATGACGGTGTGCATTTTCAAACACACTTTACCCTATGAAACTATCAGATTTTTTATATTATGAGTGACATTATTCGACACACACTCACATAATTTTTCTAGTGTTTACATAAGCTTTTTATATGAGAAGGGCAATAAGTACACTTTTAGTTACATCGTTATCATGATTTTGTGATGATACTAACAAGTAGGTACAAATTGAATAAAAGATTTACAAAATTACATATTTTGTCGTGAATACGACTTACTTTACTATGGGGTGCCTTTTCAAAATTTACCCTCTGAGAGAGTGATAAGTTTTTGATCGTGAATATCTCTTGTTGTATCTAACGTATCAAAATAATTTTTGCTACATGCCATCGGAAATATGATCACAATTTTATGTTAAAATTTTCAGTTGTGTGGCATAATCTCAAATAGTTCAAAATTCAACTTTTCTGAAATGTTTGGTATAAACGAGTATCAAAGAGGATAATTCATATGGCGCGTTTGCCTTTCTCGTATTTTGAAAGCTCATAGCTCAGTGATCTGTGGAAGGATTTATATAATCTAACTACCAATAGAATCGAAATTTTTCAACTGAAACGTGTATAGCAAAAGCATTGAAGTATTTCAATAGTACACTATTGAAAAACCTATCTCATTTGACCCATGTCAACACCAGCCAATCAGAACGCGTTCTGAGGAAGAGAACAAAATATCTGCTGCTGTACAACAAATCCGTCCGAGAAAAATGTTCCGAAAAGTGGTGAATATCGCAGTGAGTTCCTCAATTTGGTCCTTCTGAATGCTAGAAACGAATCCCTACAGCATATTGATAGTTTCTTTCAATAAATTATGCAAATCCGAAATGAAATAATCGACATAAAAATTCTGTATGCGGCTATTTTTATAGCCGTTAGGACCGCCCATTAGTGAAAAAGCTACAAACGAAATCACATAAAAGGAAATCTCTTAACAAAAATTGAATCAGTTTGGATTCTATCGCCACTGCGAGCAGATGTGTTTTGTGTCGTCTGCACAGCTAGTTTCGCTTTCGACAAGAGCGATTACGTCACAGCTGCCAGTCATTAGCATTGGAAAAAAAAACAACGGTGGAGAGCATTACACAATATCAGCCGTTCTAATGGCTCTAAAAGTTTTCTGAAGAACTATTAGGATTTGTTGTTCGCAAATCGAAGGTAATTATTCTCAGTTTAGTGCAAATCAAGAACAGTTTGGTTAGATTTGTGCACTTTTCGTTGTGTGAAATTCACAGTATTCGAGATCAAGTGAAGCCTTCTTTGTTTTTGCGAAAAATGTGAGATAGGGGAATGCTTGCATAATTCATACAATTGATATTCGGAAGTGTTAAGGAACATGTCAGTTGTTTTCGTATTCACGACATCCAGTTATGTCGCTGACATTACCCACCCGCCTTTTTCACCTGAAAAATATAGATTGAAATGTGGCAACCGTACACGCTATACGAAATTGAACAAAGCACGTTGCGAACGAAGCAAAGCCGCACGTACCGACGCGTACCAGTTTTGGATTATTTTGAATGACGATTTGAATGAATTCAACACTCATCGTTATATAATTTCGGAACCGGAAGTCGGATCACGAAGAAATTGCTCAGTATCTTTAAAGACAATTAGAGATTTAATTTAAATCATGATTTGTGAAAATCGGTTTAACCGTTGCTGAGATATTCAAGTGAGTTCTGTTTTTGAAGCTTTTCTTCACTATTATTAGTAGTCCCAAAGTAGTTTTATATATTGACTAACTAACAAGATCTGTCAACTAGATGAATTAAGCAGCAAGTTTTATAAAAATGTGCATCTCGTTTCGCCATCGCTTGTGAAAAAATACTCATGAAATTGAAAACTTTCACTAATCGCACTGTAATACCGAAACCGGAAATCGCATCTGAATCAACATTTCAGGAACTTTTAAAATAATTTTAAGACCTTATATTTGCTTCTCAATTGGTGAAAATCGGTGAAGACATTTTCGAGAAAATTGATTGCATATTTTTTCATAAATTTTCGCATATTTCCTTGTAATTCCGCAACCGTAAGTCTAAGTTAGTGAAAAACGGTTCAGCCATCTCTGAGAAACGTGTGTGACTATTTTTTTGCAGTTTTTGGTGCATATCACCCTGTAGTTCCGGAACTGTAAGTCGGATCTATATGAAACTCAGGAACTTTGTATGGAACTTCAAGACCTTTCATTTGAATCTGAGTTTGTGAAAATTGGTTTAGCCATCTCTGAGAAAATTGAGTGACATTATTTGTCACATACACACATACATACATACACACAGACATTTGGTGATCTCGACGAACTGAGTCGAATGGTATATGACACTCCGCCTTCCGAGCCTTGGTTCAAAAGTCGGTTTTCACAGTGATTGCATTTAACCTTTCTATATGAGAAAGGTAAAAACTGATTTTACGGTAAAATAATTTTTGTACAGAAATTACGTATAAACACTCAAAATCTTATTTTCTTCAAAACTGTACGGTGAAAAAAATTCAATGAATAAAAAAAAATTTTACTCGAAATTGGTACTACCCCCTTAATAACGTCAGTGAAAGCCAGTACAGACTTTTGACCTTCTTTGTGCCTTTCTCATATAGAAAGGCTAAATCATTGCAAAAACCGACTTCTGAACCGAGGCCCGGAGGGCCGAATGTCATATACCATTCGACTCAGTTCGACGAGCTGAGCAAGTGTTTGTGTATGTTTTATTTATTTTTTTTTATAAGGTGAAATGCGTTTACGCACAGAATGTGGGACTCTCCACAGGACTACCTCTGTATAATTAGAACTACCCACTAAAACACCTTGGATCTCAAATCCTACCTAGGAATTACTTCGGGGTGGAAGGCTATCGGTGCTGAAAACACCATTCCCGGACTTATGTTTCGTCATGGACGTCTGCGTCGTTTTCTCCTACTTTTGGGACATTTATCACTCGCCTTTGAGCCACCATTTTCGCTACAGGGGATCGACCAGGAGGCGATTCCGGTTGGAGCTTAGCTTCTGGTTCGCTGGCGCCTCGACGACCCAGGGCTGGTATACGTCACGAACTACTCGGCTAATCCCCGACGATGGATTCAGCCTACACCGACGGAAAAGTTCCCCGACGATAGAAGTTTCCCAGGGAACGACGCAACCGAAATTCGTGAACGATTCGAACGACAGAATGGATGAGTCGGTTCAGTGATCGTTCCGGTTGGAGGATGACTTCCGGTTCACTGGCGCCCCAACGACTCAACTTCGATGCTGTGACTTCTACTCGGCTAGTCCCCAGCGAAGGATCTAACCTACACCGACAGTGTTTGTGTGAGTATGTGTGTGTGAAAAATATTTTCACTCACTTTTCTTGGAGATGGATAAACCGATTTTCACAAACTTAGATTCAAATGAAAGGTTTCAAGATACCATAATAATATTTCAATTTTCATTCGGCTTAAACCCCTACTTCCGGAGGTAGAGTGCTTAGTGCAAAAATGTCAGTTTCAAGAATATTTTTTTTCAAAAGCTCCCTTTTTATATTTGCTAGATAATTTATCTAATTTGCATACCATGAGAGTCTGTAACCAAATAAACCGTTGATAATCTGCTGCTGAATTTAATTCAAGTCCGACTACCGGTACATTTTTTTCCAAAATTCAAATCGTCATAGAGAATCGCAAATAAGTTTATAGGTCATATTAGTGTATGGTTGAATGAACCGAATGTCACTATGCCGATATCCAGCTTTTGGTTGCGGAAGTACCAACAATAGTTATCAAATGTAATAGGGTAACAGGTATTTTGGTCACTTCATATATTTTTGCCCACCTAACAAACTTCATGGATTTAATCGATGTTAAGTAACCCATGTTGCATTAATTTGAAGCTAATCACATTAAATAACCTATTGCGGAAGGTTTTTTTCGAAGATATTACAACATTCGCTGGATATTTTTACAAAATGGGCCAAAATACCTCTGTTACCATAAAATGTAGTAAGTATCATACTTCACTTTCTCACATATGATTTAATAGTTTTTCACTAACTTAAATTCAAATGTAGTATATCAATGTAGCAGTATTATGCAACAGAAATCCTCAAAACTATTTTCTAAACTTTTTTAAATTGTAGTATTTCGAGGAATTTCTGCTGTACACCACTAGATGGATTAAAACAGGTTTTTCAGTTTCCGACCACTGTGCGTCGATCAGAATAGATTCTCTGCGGTCCAAATTCCCAATCAACTGTGTACAACCGAAGCTTCTTGATACAAGTTTTTACATTTGAATAAACACCGTCGAAATTGAAATTCACATGATCTATCAATTGTGAAAATGGTTAAAAGGGTTTGTTGGTTACGTCACTTATACCATTGTATCTTTAAAAACCAGAAATGTCAACATCACAGTGAAAATTGATTATTGAACTTATTGTAGCTTTAAATTAACCTAAGATTGTCCAAATCGTTTAAAGCGAAACCGGGAAAACTGCTCTTGTTAATACTTGGCGGAGAGGAGTTGGAAACAAATGAAAAACCTGTTTCAATCCTCGTGTAATGTATAATAATGTCTCTCTCCTAGTTTCATAATTATCATTGGAAAATATTTGAATTTAGAAAAAAATCTAAAAAGTTTATTTGAGTATAAACTAAATAATTTATTCAGTTTGTTGACAATTGTGACAAATCAAGGGGAATTTTCCTCTTTTTGGTATCGTCGCTCCGAAAAACGGTTTGCAATTTTATACACACTTTACCCTGTAGTTCCTGGATCGGAAGACAGATTCGGATAAAATTCAATAGCGTTCCAATCATGTGAACAATAAGCCCTTTCATATGAACCGAAGTTTGCTGAAAACGGTTCAGCCATCCCTGAGAAAATCAAGTGCATATTTTTGGCATCAAGGCAAATTCATTAGAATGGTATATGAAACTCGAATCTCCAGGCCTCGGTTCAAAAATCGGTTTTCGCAGTTATTGCATAGCCTCTATGTATGAGAAAGGCAAACATCAAGAACAATTGATTACCCGTCGAACGACCATAACAGTTAAAGACGGACCTAAATAAACGATATAAAAAGGAGCAATTGATGGGATCGTTAGATCGAATCTACGTTTGGGAATATCGGTTCAAAATTGAGTTTGAGGTAAACGATAATTAGTAATACTTCGGTTTTGAATATGCACTATGTGTCAGGGAATAACGTGCCACCGCACAGTGATGCCACCCCATATAAAAGTTGGCAAAAAACCGAAATATGATAATAAGTGCCTGTTTTTTACGCATTTATCGTAAATTCCATATCGCAGAAGATACTATTCATTTTGTTATATTTGAAAAAATGTTTAATACTCCAAAAAGTGAGATGTCGTCTTTCTAATTTATATATAACTATATATATATGTATATTTATATATATATATATATATATATATATATATATATATATATATATATATATATATATATATATATATATATATATATATATATATATATATATATATATATATATATATATATATATATATATATATATATATATATATATATATATATATATATATATATATATGTATATATATATATATATATATATATATATATATATATATATATATATATATATATATATATATATATATATATATATATATATATATATATATATATATATATAGAGTTAAGGATGTAAGTTTGTATGTTTGTAAACAGCATAACTCCGGAACTACACAACGGATTACCACCCAACTTTGCTCAGATACTTCTTGAATTTCAGAGATGTGTCTATATGGGGAATAGATGTAGCAAGTAGTTTAAAAAAGGACTGTTTCGAATCACTATACCTACCGTAATATAATAACTCATTTTTCATTGCATGCATTTCAAAGAGTTTGATTCAAGAATAATTAGTATCTGATCTTCGTAAACTAAAGCTTTTATCAGAAATGACATGAAACCATTCCTTTTCTTCTCGTCTGGCATAGAGAAGGCAAAAATTTGTTAACTTTTTAATTTGTTTATTTATTTACTTACTTGGAATAGGAGGTAAACCCACTGGATTTAATATATTTGCATCATTCAGAAAATAAAGATTCATTGTTATTTATTTGAATATAATTAGACACAGTTAAGAAAAGTAGTTTCGAATCTCCCTGAAAGAGATAGTTTTGTATTTTTATGCATTCGAAATTTAATTAAGTTCAGTTCTTCACCTCTTGTTCGTTATCAATAAATCTCAACATCTTTCAGTAATTCTTTGACCGCTTCTAGCAAATCGGTTTTTATGGTATTTTTTCTCTATTCCTAAGCGAAGATATTACAGGATCGGATGAAACTAGTGATCCATTAAATATGTCTATATTCGTGGATATGCGATCAATTTTTCTAAAGTGATCTTTTCTTAAAATACGGATTTCCTTATTACACGCTTCTTGTGCTTCTTCGCACATTTTTCCAATAGGAAGTACCGCTTCCTTAATGATATCATAGCCATGAATCAATACTTTGTGCATCGTTGGGGGCATGTTAACGGGTGGCAACTAAAATTTTGGAATTTTTTCGAGGCCTGTATGCTCAACAACAAACGAGCTCAGAAACAACTAAAAGTGTGTATGTGTTAGCTCTCTTTCTCCTTTTTCTGCTAGTATTTTCTGTTTTGTTCATGCTTGCTCAGTTTTGCTCAAAATGCCGTCGAAACAAGAAGTATTTCACGAGCGCATTGTACAGTTCTACGAACTGCACAGAAATCTCGGCAAATAGTATACGGTACAACATTTTAAAAGCAAAAATATTGCGGCTTCGACAGTTTACAATATCTTAAGATGCCCAACAACTGCTCGTAAGGAAGGTAGTGGAAGACCAGCCAAAATTATGGACGCAAAAGGACTTCGTTCTCTTTCTCGTGCCTTCAACAACAAGGATTCAATGAGTCAAAGGGATGCCGCAAAAAAGTTCAACTGTTCTCACCAGTACATCTGCAAAACATTGAAAAGACTCGGAATAAAGTACCGAAAGAAGACACGAGCCCCGGGATATACTGACGCACAGATTTCAACGCTGAATTCTCAATGCCGCTGGTTGATTAAAAATTTTTCCGGAAAAAGTTTTGTTTTGGACGACGAAAGTTACTTCCCTCTTTCGAAGACGCAGATTCCCGAAAACGATCGATGCTATTCAACGGATAGTTCTACTGTACATCCGATCATAAAATATAAGTTTAAACATAAGTTTGAACAGAAAGTGATGCTGTACATTGTCATTTCCGAGAAATGCATTTCTAAGCCATGGTTCAAGCCATCTTGTATGGCAATCAATCAAGATGTGTACCAGAACGAATGTTTGTAGAAAGTTTTGATCCCGTTTTTTCATAAACATCATGCTGATGGACAATACGTGTTTTGGCCGGATAAAGCGTCATCGCATTGCGCCAAAAAACACAATAGTTCCTGAATACCCATTCGATCCCATTTGTACCCAAAAACCACAACCGGATAAATCTACCTCAGTGTCGCCTAATCAAAGATTTCCTCGGGGTTTTGAGCTCCTTGGTGTACAAAATTAACTGGAGAGCCACGAATTGCTAACAGTTGATTGGTAGAATCAAGAGATGCATTCGCAAAGTTGACATGAAGGCCATACAACGCTCCTGTTCCGACATCAAACGGAAGCTTCGTCGAACATCCGATTACGGACCGTTTTCAAATGTTCACTAATTATTTTCAACAATGAACAATGTATCTTTAATTTCAATAAATCAGATCTTCTCCAAGTATGTTTGTATTTTTTTTGACAGCTTGAGAAAGAAATTCCAAAATTTTAGTTGCCACCCGTTATACCAATCGTATAGGCTTACGAATAATTGTGCACTATCTTGTGCAAACAGTTTAAATTTTTCTGGATCAATTTGTTCTCCACACGAAATTGCTATTAAAATAATATGCAGTTTCTTGATTAAAGTTTCGTTAATAGCAGTAATTTTAGCAGAAATGGAAGAATTACAAAAAAAACGTCGTGCAGTATTTCTATCATTGGGGTTTCCATAATTAGACCGCGGTTTATCAACGTGCAAGCTCAATTTTTCAAAAAACTGTAGCTGAATTCTTTTTTTCTGCTTCATATACATCTTTTCATCCATGCGTGCAATGAACTTATACCAAATTTTAGACCGCCTTCATTTAAAGGCAGTTTTTTAGTTTCGTCGATTCGGTTGAATGATGCAGAAGTTGCCCCGCATAAATAGCATCTCATTGTGGATGTAGTATTTGTGATAGTATTTATCACTTTAACATCCGCCATTGTCATATGAAGTTCGTATTTTATGACAAGTTTCAGGTCATCGCATTCTACCACGAGGGGACTCAAATTCTGTATTTAAGCGCAAATTCAAAAATTCAAATTCTCAAAAAAACGAAATGGGTTCCATTTGAAAGTTTTGAAGATAATTTCCGCTGCTTTTACAACCAAAAGATGAAGATTGTTATTGCAGAAGTCTGTTCGTATGGTCTAATAAATACACAACCAATAAATTAAAAATGTTTTGAACACAAACTAGATGATATTGTCCACGTGATTTACATCGTCGTTTTTAATGACGGTTTGAAATTATAAACTGACGATACCCTGTAATTCAAAAACTGGAAGTCAGATCTGGATTAAATTCGACAGTAATCTATGGATTTGAATTTGATTATAAGTTAGTAAAATCTGCCAAAAAAAGTCAAATACACATTTTTGTCACATATACACATATTACACGCATGCATTTACTGATCCCAACGAACTGAGTCGAATGGTATATGACACTCGGAACTGTGGTTTTCGATTCGAAAGATGTTTTTCACAGTGATTGCAAAGCCTTTCTATATATGAGAAACCTCTGCAATCTACATCAATGATATTCAACAATTGCTCTCCAAACATTTACCGAGAGATGGATTTCAGAGTAATAATATTATATCAATACACAAGAGTTATATTATTCATACACAAGAGTACATATTCAGATTTTGGTATTCGATCCCGCAAAAAATTGAAAATAACTTGCAAGTTGCAGAAATGTTCGGGATGACACTAGAAAACGTGATTAATCCACCTAGCAGTGAGATGATACCTTTTTTTATCAATACGCATGTGTTTTTGCATGGATATTCTTAGGTGTTTTAGTTCTCATGACATTATTTTAATTATCGTCGTTTTAAACGGCAAATTGAGATTTTAATCACTCATCACCCTGTAATGCCGAAACTGCAAAACATATCGAATTGCAATCTTAGCGTGTGACAATCGATTGAACATTCCATGAGATTTCGAAGTAAGTTCCACTTTAGAGTTTTTCGTCATTATTTATGGTACTTCCTGAGCCGGTATTCAGGAATTAGCATAGCCCAAAATGATTCGAATGGCCATAAATTATTACGCCAAACAATTCACATGAAATTTATATACTCATCATCTGTAATTCCAGAATCGGATAAAATTCACCAATTTTGTATGGGACCTTAAGTCCTGTAATATTTGTTTTTGAAGTTCGATTTGGTCTTTTTTGAGAAAATGATTGAGCTTTGAGAATCGATTCGATACTGGAACCGGAATTCTGAACTCGGTGTAGCCGAAATCAGTTAAATTCACCTGAGGAGTGTGTAGACATCTTTGAGAAATTGTAGTGCGAATTAAAATTTGGGGGTAAATTCCGAATCCAAAAACGAATACCGCTCAAACTGAAATAAATTTATTTGGTAATCGACTATCCAAATCTGCAAACCCGATAAACCTGATTAATTTATGTGAAATGAACATTTTTATACTAATCACCCTGCATTTTCTAAACCAGAAGTCGGATCTGACTAAAAAGTAAGAGGTTTTATAGGATTTTAAGACCTCTCATTTGAATCATAGATGATTCTTAGATTTCATTTGAATCTTAGATCGGTTCAGCCATCTACGAGAAAAATTAATTGCATTATTTTAATTTCGTTTCACATATCGTCCTAATTTCGTTTCACATATCATCCGCAATCAGAAGTCGGATCCAAACGTAATTCAGGAACCTTGTTTGGGAGTATACGACTTTTCATATGAATCTGAGTTTGTAGAAAACGGTTTAACCATCTCCGAGAAAATTGAGTGAAATTATTTGTCACACACACATTTGATGATCTCGACGAACTGAGTCGTATGGTATATGGAAGTCATAATAATAATAATATAATTATGGAATTACTTCCATCTCGATAATGCTTTTTTTTTTGTTTAAATTATAAAGGCTTTAACATCTTAGGTCATTCGCCTCTTCGGACCAGTAAAACTTTCTGACCCTATGTGCGGGGTTGGGAACCGAACCCAGGCGGGCTGCGTGAAAGGCATCGACTATCCCATCACGCTATACCCGTCCCCAACCTCGATAATGCTGGTATCATCTGGTTTACATATGCCATATTCGAAAGATTATATTGCCAAAAATGAACCGTGCTAAAATTGGTCCGAGGCAAATTGTCATAAAAAAGGATGCTGTACACAGTCTTTTTGGTACTTAGAAACAATTATATGTAACAGTATAAAAAATCGTGTTTCATGTTGCTCCCAAGCATTGCTTTGTCATACAGCGCTCAAAATTCCTTCTACTGGAATAAGGCTTACACAAAAATATCGATATCTCCGTTAAAAATTGACGGATTTTAACAATCTATGGCTTGTTGGATAGGTATTACCGAGCGAAATCGAAGTCTGGAAACATATTCTATTTTCAAGGTCAAATGTGACAGATACTGTCAAAAAACTGAAAATTTTGACACAAAACTTCGTATAACTCAAAAAGTAAACATCCGATCTCAAAACCATTCAATAGCGTTCTGGGTGACGGGGAGACCTTTCATTTGCGACTAGTTTGATCAAAATCGGTCTAGCCATCTCTGAGATCTCGACCTCTTAGTTGACAGCACACATACAGACACACACACATACACACAGACATTTGCTCAGTTCGTCGAGCTGAATCGATTGGTATATGACATTCGGCCCTCTGGGCCTCGGAAAATTTTTCGAAAGTTTGAGCGAATTCTATACCTATTTTTTATATATATAAAAAAAGGTAAAACTAGAGGAAAAATGCTCTAAAATTAAATACTAGTGAGCGATTACAACCGTTTCCTATCTATTTGAAACCCTAGTCGCAAAAACATCGGTTATGTGCCAAACATTTTCTATGGAAGAAAAAAATTACATCTCAAAGTACCCTAACTTCAAACAATTTTTGAGAGTTTAATTGTCATTCAAAAATTTTCACATTTCGAGCTATTACTCTGGATTTACTAAGGAATTTAATAATATTAATGATGTCCATGAAAAAATTTTTTTTTTTATTTCTGCCAGCTTCGCATCACTGTGCACCGTAATACTAATCGCCTTACAACAGATGACAATCATGTGTTTTTTGAGTAAGTATCTTATAATAATAATAACTGGTTCGGAAAAATATGACACTCAAAAAATTCGAATCTAACTGTAAAAGTCTATCGATTACATTTTGAACACTTACACGAACTTTATAAGTTTCGTTTTTAGTATATTCCATCAACCCAAACCGTCGCGTGCTCTTAGTCCTCCGTGAGGAATGGTAAAACGCTAAAGAAACCAACAAACATGTCGTTCAGGATAAATATGTTATGACAAAATGTGTGCTATCATGTGCACACAATGATTTCACGTAGTAATTTATCATCGATTCGATTCCGTTCGGCGTTGGTTGTCAGTTTCAGTTCGTACGTGTGCTTGTGTATTTATTTTGCGACAGCCAGAAGGCGAGACCGTCGGCCAAACAGACAGTTAGAGCTGCACGAACACATGGCAGTGATAGGAATGACTTATTATCGTGATTATCTTTACGCTTATCGAAGACCCAATCACGGAAGCTCGGCACTGCTGACTTAGACACATTGGCTGCGGCCGTCGCGTCGTTTCAGCCGAAGCGGGTCCACATATTCTATGCGCCGGGGCCAAGCGGCAGAGACCGATTATCGGTATTCATTCAGTTGGCATTCAAGTGTATGGCCAGGAGCTATTTTATTGGAGCTTTCTACGGAAATTGAGCAAATATTTTGATAAGCAATCAAACTAGCATAAGCGGCTTACGAGTAATTTGTTGAATTATAACCACTCGTCGAATGTGAATGGAAATGGCTCGTGAGAATTGTATTTTACGAGAGTAAAACCGCAGCTCGTTTAACTGTATTCCATTTATGCTCCAATCCTTCTCAAGCACCACCGTCGAAACACTTGACGTCGCCGACTACATTCTTGAATAATAATAAATCCAATCGGGATTAACGACAACTGTTTCCCACCGATCGGTGCAAGTCGGGTGTACTTGAAAAATAAACTTCAAATCCAAAAAAAAAACGGTTTTAACAACCGACTAAGCGAAAGCAATCAACTAACCGCATCGTACTCAATGAACAAATTTTGCAATCATAAACTATTTCGGCTTCACGAGCGGAGGTGGACGGGAAAGTGGCTATGCATTTGAGCAGTGGTTTGAAGTGGATACCGACTTCCCCTTCCAGATAGCACAGTAGCTAAATTTCTGACTCGACCCACATCGGAGCAAACCCACCGTTACCTAGTCGGATACTTACCTGCTCAGTTTCAGCATACGGAACGTAGCAGCAGTGACTAAAACCGCACTCCCGGTGCGACCACACACATATCTAGATGCAAATCCAATGCAGTAAATTGTTGCAGCCTCAGGCACAATGCCATAGAAATCTAGGTGCAATGCTTCAACCGGTCAGTCCATCTACAGTAAACAAGCAGCTTTTTCGGCTCGGTTTGTTGATTGAAATTTGCATAAACAAATTAAAGAATAGAACCCACAAAGGGAATTGCGACTGCCGAAAACCGCACCGCCTTTTTTATACTGGTAGGCAGAAAAGGTCGGATTAGAAACCACATTTTCGTACATCACAGGTTACTGATGTGGTTTCTAAATATCTTGGGAATTTTCTGCCATTGTCAAGCTGTAAAAGCTGGGTATGTAAACCAGAGCCCCATTTAGGATGTGTTGTTTTTATTCAATAAATATCCGGTTCATAGTTTATCCTTGTACTTTCTATCTAGCAGTCAATTTATTTAGCATCGAGGTTCGTCCGTATGTTTCTAGTCCGTTATTGATACAGTCAAATTGAGCAGAAATTAAAATTGTTTTATTTCTTCTCAGCGATTTGCAAGGTCTGTTCCTTAACATTCTAACATATAAATGTTGCATTCCAAAAAGAAACTATGGCTTTCGGTCCTTCTCATGGACGACGAAACTCATTCCAAACAGATTCCAAGACAAAAAAGTATCTGGTTACAGCAAGACGATAGAATTATTCATAAATTATAGTTTGTTTTACTTATGAATTCACTCAAAAACTAATGTTGTACTGGAGAACTTGAAACTGTCGATACAAAACCAATCGTTTGTCATAAAAAAACGATCATTCAGAAACGGTCTTACGTGAATCGAGAAAAAAAGAATTTTTTTTAACAATGCACTGACCCATAAAAGCCTCACAACTGTGACTAAATTCGACGATTCCGAACTCCACTTGCTTCTCCATCTGACTTTTTCGCCCTCGTACTATCATTTGTTCTCAAACCCCTAAAACATTCATCTCACGTGAGAAAATGATGGATACCGATATTTCTCAAACTCACCGGAGAGTAACTTTTCGGATGGAATCTATAAGTTGTAAAGCCGATGAAATAAGAAAATATGGAACAACATTGAATGAAATAAACAGGTAGCAAGACTTAGTATGTTAGTTAGCATATTTCGTTGAATTAAACCAGGGGTTCCCAAAGTGGTCGATATCCTTTTTGCGGGGGTCGACGTAAACGAAATCTGACTACGGGGGTCGACGAGGTCAAGAAATCGACTCCCTATTGTTTGATATAAGTTGTTATTTGAAATATTTACGCTAAAAACTACAAGGATCAGACCCATGGGGTTGTTCGGGCCATTGATGTGGAACAAGGCAACCAAAATTTCTAATGATCGACATTTTCAATTAATCGTCACACTTTTGAATCCGCAAATGCACGATAGTCTGCTTCGATTGATCTTTATTAGGAACCAACACCGAACACGCGAACCCAGAATATAGACTCTATTTGTCGTGATTCGCATTTGTTTGTTTTGTAGTCGACGAAATTTCATCAATAGCCCAAATGTATGCAATTATATATTTGTACATACTTGCGATACACACATCGCTATTTAAGCTTCTCTTCGCCAAGCTTGTGTTCAAGTTTGGTATGCAAGCAGATATTTTTATAGCGTTTCTATACCATTACTACCATTCTACGATTTCGGTTGAAGCGATAAACTTTTTCTCATTATCAATCGAGTTCATGTTATATAAATAAGAAATTATTCTTAAGCACTCAAAATTTACCCTGGGGTAATTGTCAATTTCTCAGGCCTGACGACATAACATGGGATTTCATCCAATCTTGCATGACACAAGATCAGAGCATACCAATTAAAGCTTCAAATCGTTTTATGGCACTTTTAGTCTTGCTGTCTAGCAACAACCTACCTCTAGCATGCTACACGTAGGACTGAAACGTTAGCTATTATTTTGCTGCTATTTATAGATTCGCGTGCTTCCAACAGCTTCGCTTTTGCATCGATTGACCAATCAGAGCGATGCTTTCTTTTTGATATATCACTTACTCCTTCAAAACCGTCGACTATGGCAGGGAAATCCGGTATGCCGCAGATTTTTTGCAGACAAAAGAGGACACGGCTAGCTATTAATCAACATTTCAATGATATACAATTGAAAATACATGGATATGAACATTCAAATCAATACGTAGAAATATTTTCAATCAAATGGTTAATATTATTAATAATATTAATATTAATAATTGATACAAAATTGACTGAGCTGTAATTGTTCAAAACCTGGCTACATTTCTACGTGTATTTTTCTTGATTTTCTAATTTGCACCCCTATATAGAAAACAAAAATGTGTTCCACATTAAAAGTTGTGTTTTTTTGACAATCCGCAGAAATTGGTAAGTATTTCACATCAATATTAAAATAGCAAGAAATTGCATTTTCAAAGGAATTTGTTGATGGAGGTCTGAGGCCTGAGTAAATTTTAGTATTGGGGTCCATGACCCAAAATAGTTTGGGAACCCTTGAATTAAACAATGCATGAAGTTTGATGTTTTTCCGAAGAACTGGTTCAATTTCTATCATAACATGTAGTGATATTTGTGAAGATTCAAGAGAATGGATAGCCATTATGCATTGGCTAAGTCACTTATGTAACTTACTTAAGAAATTTCAGAAATTCCTTCCTTAAACCACGAACTGCATTCAGTGTATTGTCATTATTACAATTCGTTACGTTACTTCAACATCGTTTAACCTACCAAACCAAATGGATATGAAGTAACACAAAATTTAATCATAATGCCATGGTCTAACCTGGTCAACAATCTCTAGCTGCTCCACTTCGGACACTTCCTTATTGATACTCTCAATGAATCGCCGCAGCACCGAGTGCCATGACCCGATCAGTTCCAATCGATCAGGGCTGGTATTTTATGTTTTCGTGAATTTTTATATGTGAAATAAATATAATACTTTTCCTCATAAATTATTACCCGCTCTGAGCCGTTTCTCTCACCGTAACGGGGCTGCGAATAAGAATATATGTATGAAGAAAAAAAAAACGGAGGTCGCTGATAATGGCTGGCACTCGGTTCGTTCTTCGCTATTCACTGCCGGTGCCCATGCTAGCCATGGATTTCAGCGAGGACAAGTTCTGGGCCTCATAAGCGATTTTCAATCGGATTTCCTGGTTTCGCCTGTCCCGTCGGGCTCTTCGCACCGTTTCGCAATAAATAATTTTCGGAACAGTTATAAACCGTGAATGAAGCCATATCGGAATGCTAGAATAAACGGTTCTGTCTTGGAGAGTTTGCGCGAACATTATGCCCCGATGAAACTTCTTTGAATTAGGCGAATATACCGCAGCATAGAAGTTCATAAAGTGCCCCCATCATGTAGGAAATGGCATGTATCGAGTTATATATGGAGGCTAAGAAACACGGGCAGATAAACGTGTGTAGCGATGGAAATGTTCGTACTATACTATTTCGTACCACATTATTCAAAATGATTTAAATGAATTGGGTTTTCCTTAGTGAAAATTTAATATACTTCTACTTTTTCAAATCGAAATGAAATTTGATCAGTGTATTTCATGTAGTTGTAGGATCATTTCAAATAATTTCATAATTTTCCAGTAGATGTTGCAAATAAGTGACTATTCAATATGTTGAAAGTGGGATGCCAAAACTCTTATAACGCTTTTTAACACCTATAACTTACGAAAAGTAACGCCTAACACGCCGTAATACACAAAACTTACAAAAGAATAACGCATTTAACGCTTCGTTACGCCTAAAATTATTTAATGTAACGAATGTAACACTTCGTCACGCTTCTAACTTACAGAAGAATAACGCATGTAACACTTCGTAACGCCTGCAAATCACAAAAAAATATCGAACGTAACGCCTACTGCTCACACCTGTGACTTACAAAAATTATCACTTCGAAACGCCTGTAACTTACAAAAGGTAACGCTTCGTAGCGCCTAAAACTTTCTAAAAAGTAACGCATTTACCGTATCGTAACGCTTGTAGCATGCAATAAAGTAACGTAAAACACGTAACACTTTGTAACGCCTATAACTCACAAAAAAAGTAACGCATGTAACGTCCAAAACTAAAAATAACGCATGTATCGCTAGTAACATACAAACGAGTAACGCTTACAACAATTCGTAACGCCACAACTCACAAAAAGTAACGCATGTAACGCTTCGTAACGTCTATAACTTTCAAAAAGATAATGCATGTAACGTTTTATAACATCAATAACTTACAAAAAAGTAACGCTTTGTATCGCCCCGTAACGCCTATAACTTACAAAAAAATAACGCATGTAACGCTTCTTAACGCCTATGTTTCACAAAAAACGCATGTAACGCTTCGTAACGCCTATAACTTACAAAAAAGAAACGCAACGAATCGTAACGACTATGACTTACAAAAAAGTGATACATGTAACACTTCGTAACGCCTATAACTAACAAAAAAGTAACGCATGTAACACTTTTTAATGCCTGTAAATTACAAAAAAGTAACTTATATAACACTTCGTAACGCCTTTGACTCACAAAAAAGTAACACATGTAACGCTTCGTAACGCTTATAACTTACAAAAGAGTAACGCATGTAACGATTCGTAACGCCTATAACTAACAAAAAAGTAACGCATTCAACACATCGTAACACCTATAACTTACAAAAGAGCGATAAACGTAACACTGTAAAATCTATATCTTTCTTACAAGTAACGCATCGTAATTCGTTTACCCCAAGAATCTATCCCTAATAACGGTTTTTAACATTCACAATTTCCACAAAATAACTCGTATGATTTGTAATCATCAATTTAAGAAAATTATCGTATGCAATGCTTTCTAGCTTCTTTAACTAACGCAACGCTTCCCATCTCACGATAATATCGAGTAAAACACATCGTCAAGTGTAACATTTTTCCATACTGGGGACAGGTATAGCGTGATGAGTAAGTACATAGGATCAGAAAGTTTTTCTAGCCCGAAGAGACTAATGACCTTAAGGTTCAAGCCTCTATGATCGGAACAAAAAACTACAAGGATCAAAATCCCCCCATTTGAATACACAAGTGCATGAGAGTCTGCTTAGATTGATCTTTATTAGGCACCAACACCTAACACGCGAACCCTGAACAGTGCTGTAAAACTTCATTCAATTCAATTGAAACTGAATGTGGAACACATTGACGATCTCTCGAATGCAGTAAACTTCACTCTCTGACACACACAATGTTTGCTGACGGCCCGAACGGGCAGCATTCAGTCATCAATCGTTTCTCTTCAATCGAGGCTCAGTTTAATTACCGTCAGTTGATCTCTTGAAGTAACAAAATATCTCTTTCAATAGTGTGAGAGCGGCCTTCAAATGAGGTTCATGTAAACATTCCAATTGGTTCAAGATAATAGATGAAAGACAAACCAGTTTTCATTTTTAATACTTTACTCCATTTATAATTCTATTCGTTCGAATTTGCTTACTACCAAGAGCGAAGGCAATGAAGGAGTTACACTACTCCGCACTTGAAACTGAGCAAGCAAAACTTCAAATAACTATCAACGATTATTCAACTGACGATGAATTCCGGGAGCTTCACTTGAAAATGGCAGCAAAAGTCAAATGAATTAGTAGGGATATGCTGACGGTCAGCGGCCATAAATTTCGTTTTCATCTTATATTATTCGATTGAAAATGAAATTTTACCGCACTGACCCTGAATATAAACTCTGTATTTGATTTGTATTTGTTTTGGAGCCGACGAATTTACATCAATATCCCAAATATATATAGCAATTATATCTTTGTACATACTTGCGATACGGATATCGATATTAAAGCTTCTCTTCGGCAAGCTTGTGTTCAAGTTTTGTATGCACGCAGTTATTTTTATAGCGTTAAGTTTCTCAATCATTACTACCCTTCTGCGATTTCGATTGAAGTGATAAACTTTTTCTCATTATCAATCGAATTCATCTTACATAAATTAGAGATTATTCTTAAGTACTCAAAATTCACCCTGGGATAGTTGCAAATTTTCAGGTGGAAATGTCATAACATGGAATCTTGCAATTAATATGGTTTCGACTTTAGCGGTCTGTTAAATAAGAACGGCTGTTATATACTGGGCAATAAATAACAGCCGTTCTAACTTTACAGATCGCTAAAGCCGAAACCATAATTATTGCAAAATATCTGTACGGTCGATTCATCTTTTTAAAACATGGAATTTCATCCAAACTTGCATGACACAAGATCAGAGCATAACAGTTAAAGCTTCAAATAGTTTTGGCGTCATGCATAAATTACGTCACGCCAAATTTCAATAAACTTAACCCCCCCGTTAGGGTTGGTCACAAATTTCGAAACCCTCTTTATGGAATTACGTAACAACTTTCAAACCCTGTCCTCATCATTCTCAGCGAAAATATTGTTTTTATTTTTTATTCTTGTATTGGTACAATAATGCTTTTCAATTCATTTTTTTATTTGGTGCAAAAAAAAGGCCATTGGAGTCAATTTTTGTCAAACTAGCATAAAACCACCTCATCTTCAAATACACATACAATCATCCAAAGGATACATTTTCCTTATATTTAGTTCCATAAAACCTCCTCATCTTCTGATTCAACATTACATCGTATCAAATTGATATTTCTAGTCGACCCAAATGATACTTTTCGTTCGTGAAGTCAATTCATACGCGTTTCTCATCGCTTATTCTAATGGGATGATTCGTTAGCGGAGCTTTTATTGAAATTGTGTCGCCTTTTAGTAACTTATTTTAAGAATTCAGTTTACTAATGCATATTGTAAGCCTTTGGTGGTGAGTTCAGTTTGTTCGCATCTTTTGACTCTTTTCCGAATATGTCTATTCGTCAGCAAGAAAATTGTTCCACTAACATATATGACCTTCAATTAAAATGACTTCATATTTATCTCTCAACATTTGGCTGTCAGGGGGATTCAGGAAGAAACTATAGGTAAAAACGAACATTTCGTTACAAATTTAACAAAGCCAAGCCTTGGTATTACATTCCTGCAGTGGAATTTGACCTTCTGTTTCAACAGACTTCGCAGTCGATTCAGAGTGTACAGAACCATTGCATGGCTAGTGCTGCGATTCTACTGACACTACGAATCCTTCCAGGTCGGGGCTCGAACATACGACAACTGGTTTGTAAGACCAGTGCCCTATGCATTGAATCGTCAATGCCTGTTATAAATTACTATTTTCAATCAATTTGAAACCAACTGAACCGCCAATCTTTCCTCGTAACACGATGACAATGACATTTGTTTTATAAGAATAATCCACAAAAATGAAAATGACAACTTATTCGCAATAGCCGCTTGATTTTTACCAATGCATATTACAAATCAAGCGGCTATTGCGAATAAGTTGTCATTTTCATTTTTGTAGATTAATCTTTTAAAACAATTGTTATTGTTATTGTGTTACGAGGTAAGATTGGCGGCTCAGTTGGTTTCAAATTGATTGACAATCGTCGTAAAATTTAAACTGTACATGATTCATTCCACTTCTAAATGAAAATATTGCGTTATAGAAATATGGCGGAGTTACGCGTCGTTGTGAATCGGGGTAATTTGATAATTAATGCATATTATTTATTCACTTTGAGATCGGTTACAAATGAGCGTTCCGGTTACGAACATCGCGTGAAGATTTTAAATAATAAGATCGTCCTATCTACACACGGGCGGTCAACCAACCTGAGCTATCCCATTGCACGGTTGGTGCTACGATCCTACTGACACTAACAATCCTTCCAGGTCGGAACTCGAACATATGGCTACTGGCTTGTAAGACCAGCGCCCTATGCATTGAGCCTCGAGGGCATTTCCTTAATTTAAGGTTTATTTCGAAAATTTGTTTTCACACGTTAGCACCATTTTCGAATACTATGTCATATATGAAAGAAGAAAGTTCGAATTAAAAAACTCATACTTTAGTATTCAAAATAAAATAAAACTTCCGTGATGTAACCTTACCCCCCCCCCTTGTCTCAATTTGTCACAATATTTGAAACCCCCTCCCCCATTAAAGCGTGACGTAATTTGTGAATGACACCTTGCTGTATGGCAACAACCTACATCTAGCATGCTACACGTATGCAGAGTTGCCTACTTTTTTGTCACGTAGACAGAGTTGGTTATTTTTTCAAAAATCTGTCAAAACTCAAAAATTTATCTGGATTTGTCTGGGTCTACTATATACAAGGAAATTAATAATAATTAATAAATCTAGCGAGATCTGACAAAATCTAGGAAAATTTGGAAAATCTAGCAAAAGATCTGGTTAGTTTGAGTGTCTGGCGAAGCGAGAAATCTGGCAACCTGGCAATGCTGCACGTAGGACTGAAACGTTAGCTATAATTTCGCTTATATTTATAGATTCGCGTGCTTCCAACCAGAGATGCCATTTATACAGATTTATCTGTATTATATAGATTTTCACATGCGCATACAGGCTTAATACAAAGTACAGATTTTATACAGATTTCTTAAACTATATACAGATTTATACAGATTTCACAAAAAGTAAACAAGAAAAAAATCAAACTTTTCCATTTGAGCTATCTATTAGTATTTTATTGCAATGACGAGGTAAAAGTTTATTAATCAAAGGATAAATCACAAATTAAAATGGAAATATTTTGTGTAGATATTCGATGATGACCCAAATAATGAACACTGAAATACATTTATCTTATAATTTGAACTGATGTTCAAGGAAGTCATGGCATCATGAAACTTTATTGTCAGGTAGAGAGTTGTATGACCTTAGTTGATGTTGCATATTGGGTGTTGCAATTCCATGTGAACTTATGAAGTCACCATTTCCAAACGGGACCACCTCAACAGACCGAATCACAGAAGGCCGAATCAAAACAGGCCTAAATATATATGGCCGAAATCGTTTAGATTTACGCAAAACGCAAACAAAAGGTCGAAAACGTCGTCGTTGAATATTCCTGAAATTACTTCAGTCAATTACAAATATATGAAGAATAAATGCTCATTGAATCTATCATTCTATAACCATAACCTAATGGAACAATCATAATTTTATTGCAGAAATTTCATACAATTAGTGAATATTTTCTATGAAAATATCTGGCATCTCTGCTTCCAACAGCTTCGCCTTTGCATCGGTTGACCAATCAGAGCGATGCTTTTCCATTGATATATCGCTTACTCATTCAAAACCGTCGTCTACGTTAGGGAAATCTGGTATGCCGGAGATTTTTAGCAGACAAAGCAGGACAACACTTCAATGATATATAATTGAAAATACATGGCTATGAACATTCAAATCAATACGTAGACATATTTTCAATCAATTTGTGAAATAATATTACTGATTGAAACTAATCTGGCTGAGCTGTAAGTGTTCAAAAGCTGAACACATTTCTACTTGTATTTACCCTTGAATTTATAATTTGCAACCCTATATAGAAAACAAAGGTGTGTTCCACATCAAAAAATTCCATAATACCTTCACTCGGGCGTTCAGACAGGCCTCAAAAACTTCTAAGACTAAACTACTAGTTTGTGTATTTTATGTATTTTTATATTGTCATTTATTTTACCCAGGTTTCATCCTCCTTTGACAATCACGTAACTCTTAAAACTTATATCTCACGGTGTAATACACAGGATCCACACAGCCCCATAATATTTCTCAAACTGTTTCTTCGTTTCTCGTTTCTCGTTTTTAGGTACGTGACTAGCCGAAATATTCCAGAACGAAATCAATCTATTCCACGTTTGGTGCAGCAAAAGTCTACTCAAGCTCAATGTAAAAAATGTAGGTCTATAACATTCAGTAGGAAAAATGAGACTCCATCTATGGACATACGTCAAGAAAACCAACTCGTAGAAAAATGTTAAATTGTACGAGATATAGACCTAGTCAGCAAACTTTTATTAAACACTTCAGTAATAACTTCCTAGTACATATGTCATGCCTATTTTGGATTATTGCAGCCTAGTATGGGATCCACATAATGTTATTCACTAAGAATGCGTTCGATCCAGAAACAATTTCTTCGTAAATTAAACTGGACAGCGTTTTCTCTGCCATCATATGAAGCACGTTGCATGCTTATCAATATACAAACATTTAATGAACATCGTAATTATTCAATGCTTTATTTTATTAATGACATTATTTTTGACCACGTACAATCATCTTCACTACAATCGCAATTGACTTTTTATGTACCTGACCGTCAATTACGAACACGGAAAATATTTTTAGAAAGACGAAATAGAACAAATTAGGCCAAAAATAGTGCAGTTAATCGAATTATGCGTCACTATAGTAAATGTTGTAAACATTTTGACCTTACTATGCCATGAAATGTCAAATTAAAGCTCAAATTTATCGTAGAAATATTGCGTAGCATAAGTATACATTGTGAATTATTCATATGTACACTCTTAGAAAAAATGAAATTTACGCTTGACGTAAATTCAAGTATGCCGTAATTTCTTCGGTGATGACACAATATTACATCTACTAACATGTAAATATAAATTTTGCGTCTGTATCGATCTAAACTTCATTTAAAATAACTGTGAAGTTAATGATATGACTTATCTTTACATGCTATGTATTGTGAATATAAGTGAATCGCGACGCTCCTTTTATGTGCATCTAAGAAGATGCTACATTTTTTAAGTGTGTAGTCTACATTTGCTTGATGAAATAAATGATTAAATCATCTGTGACCTTCGGTATTAGGGTCACAATGAATCCCAGAATATTGAGTCAGCATAATAGAGACTATGGAAAAATTTTGTGGTTAGTGCTACCATGTTGTTCTATACTACACAGCAAAAATTATGAAAGTTACTGGTGACGCAAATCTACATATGACACAATTCTTTATCACGTAATCCGTAAAGTGACTGATGTTTACAAGAATGATTTAAATATGTGTCAAATTTAACCCACATTTCAAGCAGACGTGTAAATTTACATGTTTCTGTCCTTAAAAATATGTCAGAATGAATTAAATATGTGTTAAATCGACTGTAGAAATGAGTCATTCTTGATGCTCCTATATGTCGGTCTTAGACGACGTAAATTTACACGATTTTTCTAGGTGTGTGCTTAATATGCGTGCTGCCAAATTTCAGTCAAACGCAGCAACATAGTGTACGACTAGCGATACAGTCTTGCAAACGATTGATTTTTTTTTGCCTCCACTGGGCAGTCAGCACACGCACTCAGATCAAGATAGCCTATCTGTTCGCCTCGGTCCAGTTTTCAACCGTTATTTACTTCCAACCTCAATTACCGGTTGCTATAGCAAGCGCAGGTTACGTTTCAAACAGCAAAACAAGCTCAGACCTCAAAACGACCGAGCAACACCTTTATGCGCTCTTTAAAACATTGATTACAATCTCATAAAACATATATTATAATAATTTTCTTCTCAAATTTCCACCGACCTCGGTCTGTGTGCGATAGTTTCGACTCGGGTGTCGTGTGTACAGGGAAGAGCAAAAGCAAAATCTCCCACTGCAACCGAGCGATGACTGACTGGCAGGTCTTGGAATGTTTGCAACTCTCCTGTCCATAAAGCGACCGTTGACTGGTTCCCGCAATCAACCCCATTGCTCCCTCCTAAGCTTCCTTTTTCCTTTTCCTTCCTGACCGATGGCGGGGAAATCAACGAATATTTATACGCGTGAAAATGGTTGAGGCTGTATTTATTACCATGTGTTTTCGGTGCAAAATAAGTGTAAAATATAATTTCACAACGCATCAAGCTGCAGTACATCATAAATGCACATTACGATGCGCACTTCGGACAGGTTATAGCATGCGAAAGAAGCAAAAAAGCTCCGAGATGAGAAGGTGCACAATCAGCTCTTTTCCGTAATGTGGACTTTTTATGGGTGCATTTTTCCACATCTGGCGAAGTAGAACAGAATTAATTGGACTAAGGGTACGAGGTCAAACCCGTTAAGCCGACGGTGAGTGTGAACTGTAGTCAATTAAGTCCAACAGAAATAAAAGCTATTTTAAAATTAGAAGCGAATTTCGGTTTCTAAAACAAACACTTCAATGATATTTAGTATACCCATAGCTCATATCTGATGAGTTGAATTGCTGTGAATCAACATCAACAGAAAACAGTTCATCACCTTTATTCACACTGAAAACCATTGCCGCGGAAGATTACACCAATAAATCAGTGCCGCGAATCACCGGAAAACTTGATGGGATGGAAGCAATCATCAGCACCACGTTAGTGCTGGAGACCAACGGAGGAAAGGAAAAGAACACAAATAGTGAAAAATCGTGGAATGCTGACCAGTCCAAAGTAGCTTAAAATGGTTAACAATCTTATGACTCTTTTTTTTTGCACCATTCTTCACCGCTGACGTCTACAATCGACTTATAGTTAGGACTTACTTACCGACTGCAGCAGAGGGCTTCCCGGGCGAGTGATGACCATGCCAACCGATTGGCTATTTGATGCTTAGTTGCCGGGGAGCTTCCCTGAATAGCTTGCACGGAGCCGGATGGTGAAATAAACCAACAGATGCACAGTGCAATAGGTCGGCAGTTGCTATAGAAGCTGATGGCGAAATATGTTTATCGTTCAGTCTACAAAACACCTCTTAATTAAGTAAAGTATTGCTAGTTAATCATCAGATTACGGGCTACCATCTTTTTCCGCTGCTGTTGGTTTGCATTGTGGCCGGCATCACCTTCATTATCACCGAGTTCGACGTGTACGATGTCATTACGTTGGTCAGGGAATTTCCTATGGTTCCGTTGCCAACCGGGTTTGGTTTGGTTCAGTCGTCGGCGTCAAATAACCGATAAAATCCTATGCTACTTCATCTAATGGATTACATATGCCTTAAAACGTTGCTAATTACTCGGTTTACAGTCTTCGGATTTCGATGTCAATGAAATCCATTACAGTGGTTTTGGTCGTGAGAAGTAATGCAGAAATAATAGTGTGATAAATAATCAACGGTCGTCAAATAAGTGCTCACAAGTTCCTATCTCATGCTCTCCGTCAAAAGAAACAAATTTTGCTCTACTTCATTCTACCTTTTCTTGATGGTACGGCCTTGTACTGCTGCTTGAAACTCCCGTAGATTTCAAAAATGTACTGTAGCTTCCTACCGCCAACGAAAAAAAAGTATTCTACTGCGAACAAAAATGTACTTCTACTGCGGATGAAAAAGTACTTTACAGCTGCGGACGAAAACGTATTCTTCCGCCGTACTTAACGGTGTTTGCTCAGAAGGTGTGTAGTGAAAGTTTGATTGAATTAATCTTTCACAGGCATAAGTATTATTTTTGCGTACTATTTATCTATTTGAACAACTGATTATATTTTATTGAACTAGGAATTCGTTGATATTACTCTTTAATCTTTTTGAACGATGAAATTTGTTATCTTGTATTAAGACCTGTTTTTACATGAAGAATTGCATTTGCATGAGCCTATCTTGTAAAATTTTTGTGTTGACTATATTTTATGTTTAGAATAATCCAGACTAATAAAAGCTTAAAATTTATGGCTATAGAAATGCATTCATCTTACATAGGGTTATTGTACTAATAATCATTTCATTTGTGGAGCTACCACGTTATTTGGAGGATTACGCGACTACCAATCAACAAATTATGATAAAATCGGATGAAATATTTTTGATTCGGTTCTGAAAAATCAGATTACGGCATAATTGTGCATAATACTGGTGTTATTACTTCCGCGAATGCACTCAGAATGCACCATATTTCAGCTTATTGAGATACGGAGCTGAAATGAATGAAGGTACCGTTACCCTACTAAGAAAAAAATCAAGTTTTCTGAAGCGGACAATTTCGTTTTTTCATTGCATTTTGATTTCTAGTTATATCTTTTATTTCTGGAGAACTTTTTTAAGTCTCTTCAACGGAAACACAACAGCCTTTTCCTGTAATATAGCCATGCATACAATATATTTAGGCTGTGTTTACAACCCAATAGAAGCTAGGTTTAATCAAATAAGGACAAGAAGAAATTTGAATTCCTCTTCGAACCTTTTGTAGATGTTACTATCTTTAAAGATGTATTTTTATTGAACGATCAGTATTGCTTGTACAACTCTTTCCCAACTAGAAAATTCAAATGTCGAGTTTAAAGAAATCGTTCAGTATTTTGCTACGTTTAGAATTTCAGTGACTCGAAGTGGAAATCATTTTTCGTCAGAAATTTTTTTTTAGTAAATCCCAAGCAAAAGAATAATTCATCGTAAAATCTATAAAAGCTGCGTTGAATTTTAATTGATTCCGGTAAACATGAGGATAAAAAATACAAATGGTAAACTTTTGTTTTACTAATATACGAAGGATGCTTTCTTGCGATCATCATCAGCACAAATTAAATTTCGGATAATTACATAATTTACTGAAATTGAAAAGCTAATAACGGTTTCAGAAAGATATAGTCTTCGATATCTGAATATTTTCCATGTTTTGGGCAGTAAGCCTAATGTTTTTTCGAGCACACTTAAATAAACCGATTTTGTGGGACCTAAGATGATATTTTACCAGGTTTTAATCCAAACCGACCAAAATAGCAGTAATGCTCTACAGCTTACCAATCTCGTGTATTTACAATTTTTATAAAAATGTTCTCAAACTTTAGTATGGAGGGATAAACAATTCAGTATATAATTATGAAGAAATGAATCTCAGCTCAGCTCTACCGATCGATCGGTAAATGATACTTTTTACTGATCTTATTGTTGAGCTGTTCGAAGCCAGCAATATTTTAACGATTTTTTTCTTATAAGAGGAGGGTGTCCCAAACTTCCCACTATGGGCTAAGTCGCCATTCCAGCGTTTCTCAGATATAGCGTGGGTGTTAGCTCTACCTAACCTAACCTAACAATTATCTGAAGGTTTCCATTTGACAGAGTCAGTGCAGTTGAAATTATTTGTGTATCAGAGATTTAATTTTCTTCGAGTTTACTGAAGTGGCTCTAGGCATGTAAATATACTAGATATTTTATAACACTAGGTTCATTTATTTCTTGAGAAGCTTTCGATTGATATAACCGATTTTGACACAATTCTGTGTTTAGTGCGTAACAGATTGAAAAGTGTAAAAAACGGTAGTGGTCATAGGTCAACACTTTTCAGGTGGTCCTTAGGTTGCTGTCAGAGAGAACGCGATATGCGAAGCACCAACTTTTCTCTTTCTAATGCGACACCTTTGGAAAAATAATATAAATGAACAATCAGCTGACGAGGATAGCAAGACAGCGATCATACCAATGCATTGCAATGGAAATAAATTTGGATGATCTGCATGTTATAACACAGTACAAAATTTTTTTAATACATATGATAGACGGTAGTACAAATAGAGTATAATGAATCTAACTATGGCAGTTTAAGTTACTATTCTAATTTGTTTCTTTAGTATTGTGTTTAATTATTGATTATATTTTATTGTGAATCGCAATCATTAATCCGGTAAATTGTTCTTAAAATAACAAAACCTTCTAACAGGCAGAGTTTCGAGTATTTCCATTCCGAGTGAGTTTTTCATTCATTTCGATCAAAATACTAATTAATTTTATTATTTTGTTCATATCACGGTTTGAATTATTTTACACGTATAAATATGTCATTTCGGAACTAGTCTTTCAATTTTATACGAAGTTAATGAGAATCGATCAAACCATTTCAAAAATATCTTTCGCCCACTACTTTCCGGAACCAGTAAAGTCGAATTGAGTTTACTTGTCCATCAATTAACAAGTCCAGAAAACATGAATAATTTATTGAACTAATCACACAGTCACTGTGCGAACTAAGTGAACTGATTCAAACGGTATAAAACTCTCGGCCCTACGAGCCTCTATTCAAAAGTTGATTCTAACAGCGATTACATAATTTCTTGAAATACATAAATAATTCTGCAACTTAATAATTTTACTTCAAAACATTTTTTGTTCGAGAAAAATAATTCATTAATACCCTCTGGCAACGATCAAAAGCTTAAAACCGGGGTTAAATACATGATATTAGCATTACTACTTTATAAACATTATGAATAAGCGAAAATCATCTTTGAAATAGCGAAGAATATAGGCAATGTGCTGCGCTTACTGTTCTTCGATACCACTGTTAACTACCGCGGTAAAGTACATTTTTCTATCGCACTAATGTACTTTTATCTATAGCGGCAAAGTACATTTTTCTACCGTAGCGAGCTACATTTTTTGTGCTACAGTAGCACGAACAAGGAGACAGTAAAATTTAGAAATTTAGATAGAATTTCTACCTACCTCAAGCGGCGGTGATTTCGGCGGTAGTTTTTAACGCGATACTGCTTCGCCTGCCTACTGTAATAGAATTTTAGTTTGGATGCAGTAGCGTGGTACAGTACGAATAATAGAAAATGCAAATGTGGGTTAACAGACTACATTAATAAAGAAGGGGAGGCAGAGATATGCACTGAAGGAGAGGTAAAACTCTTTTTCAAGAATTTTAAAATTCATTCATTTTATTTCAAATAATTCTATTTTAAACCAGTTCGTTAGTGTGATTCATGTCTTTTAAAACGTGCTTTATCCACCTATCCACCGAGATAATACCCTTTTTTATCAATCAGCATGTGTTTTTTGAATATTCTTCGTTGCGTTAAGTTTTCATGAAATCATTTTAATGACCGTCGTTTTGAATGAATTATAACTAAAATATTGGAACTGCAAGACGAATCGAAGATAGAAATTGTATGAAACCTCTTCCTTATTCCTTTCAATCTAAACGTGTGACAATCAGATTAAGCATTTAAAGAATCTTTCTGTAATTTCAGAATTGGAATTCGAAATCGGATAATATTCATCAATTGTTTATAAGTTTATTATAATTTGAAATTTTGTTTATCAAATTCGTGTTGGTTTTCTTTTAGCTTCTTTAGCTTATTCCTGATATTTTCGGAAACGAAAGTCGGAAATCGGTGTAGCCGAAGTCAGTTAAATTCGCCTAATGGATTGTTAACCATTTCATTAGATTCGAAATCCATCTTAGTAAATCGTAGCGCGTTTCACATAAAATTTTTGAGTTATTAAAAAAAAGCAGTTTATTTTAATGTTAGATGGACAAAATCGGTTCAGCCATCTACTAGCAAAATGAGTGATATTGTTTTAATTTCATTACATGTATCATCCTGTAGTTCCGGAACCAGAAGTCGGATTAAAATGAAATTCAGAAACTTATGATATAATATGAGAGCATAGGACTATTCATATAAATCTAAGTTTGTAGAAATCAGTTGTGCCATCTGCTAAAAAATTAATGAAACTATTTTTCTCTCAAATTTTCTTATTTCAACGAAATTCTTCGAATGGTATAAGGGTGTAAGAAGTTGTGTTCTTCCAGCAATTATTGTTGGAAGCAGTATAAATCAGTATAAATATGAAAATGTTTTGAATTTGAAAATACTGCCATCTTTCTAATACATATGTCATGTTCGAACGATTATGTTGACGTCATGAAAAAGGGTTCTGTGCATTGTCTTTAAGGTGCTAAGAAACAATTGCATAAAACAATGTTGAAAATCGTATTTCACCTTGCTCCGAAACACCGCTTTTTAATTTATTTTTTATTTGCTGTGTCACTAACGTGACAGGCTATGGCTTCTAACGTACAACTGAGAACAAGAAAACATTCAAATATTTTCGATTTACTATCCAGGGTCATTCAAGAAAATTTCCAACCCGGGAAGATCCTTGAACAAATCAGGAATCGAACCCGATATCTTTGTCAGTATCAGACAGTAATTCACCTGGCCCTTCCCGCCGGACCAGTTCATCGCTACACACATCAGCTACGATGGAGTAACGAGACTGCGGATGAGTAGAGCCAAGCCCAATTCCATCAACAACTTCTGATTCCTATTATTTCCGAAATATAATCAATAAATAATTCATCAAATCTTACAAAGTTAAGATTCGAACTCGACACGTAGAATGCTAAAGCTCTCAAAAATAAAAGAGAACATATCCAGTTTCAGTCATATGCAATTTCCAGATTGCCTCTACCTGCTTTGCGCGCGCGAGGCTCATACTTTTGTAGACAACTCATTTTTTTTAACTAAACAAATTATTAAAAATCCATCATCATCATACAGAACATAACAACCTAATGCGTCTTACTTGAAAAAAAAAAATAAAATAAATACAATCTTCGTCATTTTACACAGTTTTCGAAAAAATCAAATTGCACTAATTCATTAAAGATCTAATTACAAAATAGATTTTATGTGTGAAATACAAAATTTTTTGAACTCCCTCAATGTTGCAGCCCGCTTGATTCGTCCTGGCATCGAATTGAAAAAACTAATCCCTTTGTACAATAACGAGTTTTGCGATCTGGCTGACAAAAAGCTTGGTGTTCTCGCATCAGACGCATTTCTAGTATTGTACCTATGCAAGTCACTTCCTCTTTCAATCCGATCACACAAATATCGAGGCAGCATTCCATTTAAGATTTTGAAAATGAACACATTGTTAAAAAATATACTCTCTGTTTCACTGAAAGCCATTGTAATGCGTTCAATAGAATATTAGAGGTATATCTATAACATTTCAAAATCAATCGCATGACCTTATTTTGCAATCGCTGGAGTCTCAATATTTGCGTGTTGTTAGCAAGGAACAGAATCGATGAGCAGAAGTCAATGTGGGGAGAGATTATTGATTCATACAGGAGAATTTTACTACTGGTCGTTAAATCATTTTTCAGGCGGCATAATATAGCGTACTTTTTGGCAACCTTCTTGATGATGTTGTTAACGTGAGATTTGAATGTTAGCTTTTCATCAATTATGACTCCAAGATACTTCAACTCTCTAACGCGATCAATAATCTCTCCATCAATTTCAATGTTGGCTTCACGTCCAGTGCTTAAAGAAGAAATAACCATATATTTGGTTTTTGCGACATTCAGTTTTTATTGCTTAAATTTCAACCACTGAGCCAGAGAATGTAAGTCTTCGTTCAAATGTGCAACCGCTTCATCCAAATCCTTAGCTGTAATGAACAGAACAGTATCGTCAGCAAACAAATTTATTTCACAAAACCGTAAAATTCGCTTCATGGCATTTATGTACATAATGGATAAAATTGGACCTGAAACACTACCCTGTGGCACACCAAGTGAATTACCCTGGAAACTAGACACAACATCGTTGAAAACAGTTCTCTGAGTTCTATCAAATAAATAGCTTTCAAACCACTTATATGCCACTCCTTCGATACCAAAGCGTTGTAGTGTTTGTAGCAGTATAGGTCTAGAAATTGTTTCGAAAGCGCGCTTGAGATCCAAGAACACTGCAATAGTCTCTTTAATCTCGATTTTCTCCTTCCATTTTGCTAAAACCAGATTTAAAGCGGTTTCGCAAGAGTGACTTTTCCGATATCCCGATTGTTCCGGTATTAGCAAACTGTTAGAGTTTAAATAGTTAATCAGCTGATCTTTAACAACAAGTTCCAAAATTTTTTCCAACGTGTGCAAAATGTTAATGGGACGGTACTCCTCGGCTTTATCCGTTCCAGTAACCTTGGGGATAGGAACCACCAGCGATTCTTTCCAAACTTTTGGCACATGCCCCGTGTATAACGATTCATTCACCAAGTCCAGCAGATCGTGACCGATAACATGAAAGCAATCTTGTATCACTTTTGAGTTAACATTGTCAATACCAGCCGATTTTCCTAAATTAAAACAAATATCTTTCAATTGTTCAAAAGTGATTGGGTGAAACTCAAGAAATCTACAATAATTACTAATCGGCTGTGTTATTTCAACAGCTTCACCAACGATATCAATACTTTGATTGATCTGCTGTACACTATTTATGAAATAACTGTTTAATTTTTTTGGTATCGCTTGCTCTGAGTGCCCTTCTCTGCCATTAAATGTTAAAGTTTTTGCTGAGCAATGTGTAGGTTTTAGTAATTGTTTAAGAATTTTCCATAACTCCTTGCTGTTTTTCTGATTTTGATCGATCTTCCTCTGAACATATTCACATCCAGTCTTCTTCAGGACCCGTGAATAAATGTTTCGTGCATTGGTATAAGCACGCAAGTGACATTCATTATTAGTTCTACAGAACCTCTTGTACTGTTTATCCCTCTCTCGTTTTAATCGTAAGAGGTCCATTGAGTACCAGCTACTTGAGCTGTTCAAACTAACGTACTTTTCAGTGAGTAATTTATTAGTACACTTTTTTAATACGTTCGTAAGAATAGATGCCCTGCGATCCAAATTTCCAGTCAACTGCGTACAATACAAGCTTCTTGACACAAGTCGAGACATGGCTTGCTTTGAATATTTTTTCCAACATTTAAGTTTCACTGTGTTTTTCCCATCTCTAGGGGTATTCGCTATGGAAATTGCAATTGTCTCATGATCTGAAATCTCCACACACGAATAAACTCCGTCAAAATTGGAATATACGTAATCTATCAAAGTTCTGATATGTCTCGAAATTCTTGTAAATTCATTCACAGTTTGTTTGAAACTGAAGAATTCTGCTAACTGTTTCAAGTGATTCGAACTCTGATCACTGAGCCAATCAACGTTGAAATCTCCCGCAATAATATTAAGTTTACTAAAATCTACAAAATTTTCCCACCAGTTTTGTAGAATTTCCAGAAACTGGCGATCGCTTGAACTAGGGGAATGATGTACAACTCCATAGTTTCCAATCTGCATGCCTCTCTCAACTGATATACCCAAGAACCAATTATTTCCAACTACTTCGTTTGATAGAATGCTGAACTTTATCGACTCTCTGGCGTAAATGGCCACTCCACCCGTGTGTCTGGAATGTGACAAGCAAAAAGCAATAGCGTAACCCGGAATACCGAACTGATCGAAAGCATCAGAATCAACTATATGTGTTTCTGAGAGCAAAACTAACAAAGGACAGTTATTCTCCACAAGATGCCGAAATGCGACAAAATTGGTAGATAAACCGGCAATATTTAAGTACAATATTTCCGATAATCTCCCCTTTGTTAGTTGCTATTCACTTATGTTGTTCTTTCTCGATTCAAGCAGCCTCAAATATACCGGACACTGCCTGCTAAATGCTGGATGGTTGATGTCCAAATTCATTTTACGTACAGTGTTAATTTTCAGACAATTAACGCATTTAAAATCAATTGAAGTACATTCAGATGTTCTATGTGCAGCATTGCATTTGGAACAATTTTCTTTATTCGAACATTCGGTGCTCTTGTGACCAAACTCACCACACCTGAAACAGCGCAATACGTAGAACGACTCGAAAACCGAACACCAATCCCAGCCGACGCACACCTTGCCAGCGGCCATCAAGCTAGAATAAGTGTTCTTATTTACCTCAATTATAATACTATATTTGTTATATTTGAAGCGAGGATTCTCAAAGTCCGTTACAACTTTTACGTCTTCAATCACAATTACCTGATTTTGACTTTTCAAAAGATCAATAAAGACATCAGCGGAATATCGATCACTCATCCCCACTATTTTCAGTTTTGGTTTACCAGGCGTGGGTACAACAGCATTGTAATTAACTCCCAAATTGCTTTCGATGTTATTTTTTAAAGTGTTTTCCCCTGTTGCACACTCAACAATAATCGAACCATTTTTACCATTTTTAAAGTTACTAATCTTGTGTGCCGTTGGATCCAACTTGTCTTTCAAAAATTTTCTTGTATCATCGCTCGTTTGTGACGACTCGATCGGTTTTATCACAATAACCGGGCGAGTCTTACGATTTATAATGCTAACTTTTCTAATTTTAGATTTCCCTGATAAAATATCTGCGTATAAAATACCCTTTTTAGCAAAAACTTCATTATTGTTTTCGTCATTATCATTGTCAACAAGCATCGTTTCTTCATCATTATTTGATAATAATTTTCGTTTTCGGCAGGGATTTCTGTCAGACTCCGAATGAGTCTTTCTCTCAACAATAATTTTTTTTTCTGTTCTTTACAGCCAATTCATTGTAATTTTGCATATTATTTGAAATCGGTAAGCTTTTCAAATCTTCCAACTTTTTGGCAACACTGTTTTCCAAGCATGTCATCTTTCTCTCGAAAGCTTCTTTGGAAGACCTGATTCCACTCTCTATTGTTATGTCGTTTCGTCTGAGAAATTGACAACTACCCCAGGGTAAATGTTGAGTGCGTAAGATAAATTTCTATTTTATATAAGATGAACTCGATTGATAATGACAAGTTTATCGCTTCAACCGAAATCGCAGAATGGTAGAGAGACTTAACGCTATAAAAATCACTGCTTGCATACAAAACTCGAACATAAGCTTGACGAAGAGAAGCTTTAATATCAAAATCCGTATCGCAAGTATGTATAAAGATATAATTGCATACATTTGGGATATTGGTGTAATTTCGTCGGCTATAAAACAAACAATGTTCGGTGTTGGTTCCTAATCAAGATAAATCTAGGCAGACTCTCGTGCAATAGCGGATTCCAAAGTGTGACGATTGATTGAACTGTTGCCTTGTTCCGCATCAATGGCTCGAACAATCCCATGGGGCTGATCCTTGTAGTTATTTTATAAAGACGAGGGAGTAGCAAGTGTTTATAGCCATTGAACCCAAAGGTATTGTAGATCAAATCAAACGAGGAAGTACGGAAGTACGTTACAAGCACATATACTTATGAAACTCAGAGGTTGCTAAGAGGGTATGTATAGAGAGAAAAATGTTCAAAAATGTTTCTAAGGAGGGGTTTAAATATAAAACTGACCCAATTTATCGAGAATACCATGAAAATTATGATTATTCTAAGATCTGGGATGGGACACTGACCATTCACAATCTGAACAAGAACGGAGTATTGTTCAATCGGGTTGCCGTCTAAGTTATGTTTCACTACAATCAGATTATTTCACTAAGCAGGACAACTTCGAGAATTTTTTTCGGCCTTCCCTTCACGAAACATTTCCTAGCAACGCCAGGTAATTCAGCTAGTATATTTATAAGAAAAAGGTAGAACAACAGACACTCAAATCTGCTTGATTTATCTTTTACGAATATTTTACATACAAACAAATAGTTTCCACTTAACCGTTTTAGAAAAAAAACCTAAACATTAGTTTTCACTGTTTTGAAACTGTGTTGTCAAAAACAAAAAGATCGTAAACATACTCAACGATTCTGCATTCCTATTTAGCAAAACTTTTTCGATTCCGCTTAGGTTCATTCGGGTTCGGACTTGGCAGAAGGAGAAAAGAATAATCTCTGTGCAAGGCTTTTAATTACCAATTAACGCATTACGCGTCGGAATGGACAACTCATGTGCTCATCCGTGGCTCTTGCCGTTGGCTTAATACTGGCGCACGGTCTGCCAGGCTAACAAACGAGCCAACCCGAAGAGATGACCGTGGAGGATATTGATTTCACCGGACCGAGCGAGTCCATTCGGACGTGTGAACCGACATGAACGAAACTTGTTTCCCGGTAAACAACGACCGGACGGTGGACTCTCAACTCAAACCGCACCGTGCCGCGTCACCGGGAGAGAAAGAACGTAAGCCCTTGCTGACATAAGGAGCTGCACTGTTTCAATTCGCTGACCGTTGGATCTTGATTTGTTGCGAAGTTTTTCCACCTTTTTCTCTCGGCGCGAGGCTGGCTTCTGGTTAGTTACTGTACTACCGCTGGGTCGAGTCGGGCCTGGACCAGCCGTTTGGTTGCTGGATGTGTGTGCTGTGTCTTGTTTCGATGCCGGCGATGGTGTGCAACCTTGGTAGACCAGATCAATCATGGAGGTGAAAAAGTGTGAGAAGAATAGTGGAACAAGTTTTGTACTACGTCGAATGATTTGTTGACGAGACGAGCCGCCGCACGAGGAGACGAATGCACTGAATCAGCATGGCAAGAGGTGTGGCGGTGCGAGTCGCGCGAATTGGAGCAGTGTGAGACCAAACAGACGGGCAGAACAATTCTGAGAAATGCGCTGACCGGTGCAGTGTGACCACCAACAATCAAACCAGATAAAACCGGGAAAGTGTTAAGTTTCTCCTGATGAGGTGTCGTACAATGAAGTTTGACGTTTTGGAAATACTGAGAATTCTCTTGTTTCGAGGTAGTAATGAATTATTTGTATGATTATAGTCGTACTTAATAAAAACTCCAGTCCGAAATGAATTCCAGTCAAAAGTTGATGATATTGGAGCAGACATGTTTTACTGTGTTAGCCTCCGACTATATTCTCTAGCTTATCGCAAACGTTGGGCCGCCCTCGCAGGTCATGACAACAACGTCGGTTTTGTTGTGATGATCCCTTTCACGCTGAACAGAAAAAAGCCATCGGTACTGACGTGCTCTGTGAGCAGATAATTCCAATATTCACTACTCAATGAACGATTTACGTATGCACTTTCATGTGTGGGTGTTTTATTTTATCTCTGCATTTTAAAAGCACCATCCATTAAGACGAACTGCATCTTGCATGGCCATTAGTGCAATTCTGTTCAGTTTCTTCGCAAAAACTGCACACATGAGCTCCACTCTCTTTCTAAAATAAACGACCAACCAAGTTAAACCGTGGACTGGAAACATCCGTTCGTTTTTCAATCTTCACTGACCACATTATTTGGCTGCCGAAGGAATCCTTTATTAAGGGCTGTCCGCAATAAGTGACCCGCCTAATAGTTTCGCGTGGTAATATTTCAGACAAACTAGCTCTTGACTTCACCAACCAAGCGTAAATGTAGTAATAAATCATCATTCAACTTGTTGATTAGTTTTCACCGTGGTCTAGAGGGAACCAAATGCTTTACAGACTCGCTATCATTATGGAAGCACTTTAACCCGGGTACTTTTGTGGGGCAGAGCCAGAGCTAAGCTCGGTTGAAGTGACCAGGCCATCATTGCAAAAAAAAAAGGCAGCAAAACAGAAGCACGATGAAGTGGCAGCCTGATCCGGCTGTCAGTCCGGGTGGTGATGCAACAACAAACGAGCAAAAACACTCTTTCCGACCATGTTTTATCTCATCGAACATGGATTGCAGGTTTTTACTGCGTTTCCGTTCTACGCCGCCTCAATGATGGCGTTATTTTTTCGCACTCCAACGCAAGGCAACGAAGAGATTTTGATTTGCAACCTGCTGTTGTTTTATCCTCACTACTGGCTACCCAAAGGACCTACCTTTCGGTAGTTTGTTTGTGGGTGAATAAACAGCTAAGGTACACGCAGCACCAACTCGTAATCCGTTTGTGGGTTGTTTGGTATCTGAAGTGAACTGAAAAGGAAGCCTCTTAGAAGCACTTAGTCGTCACCACGGCGATGATTTTGAAGATTAACCCTGTAATGTTTTATTTTCTATGTTGATTAAAAGCACAACTTTCAACGGTACCTACACAAAAGCGTTCGTTTGTCAAAAGCTTCTGTTTATGTGTTGCCCAAATGCGTACAATCTTCAAGTATCGGACTGGAGCGAGTTTTTACTTATCGCTCCTATAACGAGCAACGAAATGTTATAACAAGTTAAGTTGCTACAATGATTTACAGGATTTTTCAAACGACATCATGAACAGAGATGTCTATCTCCTCTGTGTGACGAAGAGCAAGCAAAATTTCTCCCCTCGCACTGACAACTTCAACCAGAGCTCTTCTCTTTCACATTTATACACCACTGTTGTGTAAAGTGTACACGCATCATGAGTGCGTTTGTTTATTTCCTTTTACCTCTTCCACTGAATCGCACCATAGTGCTAGAGCATTAGCTAATAAATTCTCTGAGGTGGATGCAGATACTTTCACAGAGGTGTACACGCCGGTGAGCACTCTGCTGTATGGTTTTCGTAGATGAAGCGTGGACACGCAAAATCAGCAAAATAAAACAATTTATCGTAAAATTTTCGGTTTTCCTTGCAAATTTTTCATAGCAAGGCCAGATCTACTCTCTATTAATTGAAGTTCACAGAAGTGTTCGCTCACCATCACGCGCCAGTGGTCACTTGGGTGTATTTAGACGAGAGCGCGTGTGAGCGATTCATGCGAAGAGAATGTGTTTCACTCGCGCCAGCTGCTTTAACCACAAGCACACACTCAAATGCTGTCTATTCGACACTGAGAAGAAGTGCGCTTTCCTCTTTGTGCGGTGCTTCGATTTTTTTTCATCCTCGGTGTGGCAAAAATCTGACTCTAGCGTGTATCTCTCTGGTGAAATGCCATCTCTGATCATGAATGCTGGGGACCTGTGTGCTTTTATCCGAACCTGGCTTTCGGAACTACAGGATGAAGTGTGTTTAAAATTTCGAACTGTCGTATAGAATGACGATGCAAAAAAAATACACGATTGTACATATACAAGACACGACCGAGCACAATTTCATTGAAAATGATACTTTCAACATTTTATTTGGAATCCATTGAAGCGTTGCACTCCTGGAGCAACTTGATCAAATTGATACTAAACTGAATCCATCTACGAGCCACCGTTTCGTTTGTAAATGAAAATTCCAGTGTGCACACGACCGCGTCGACAAATGGATCCATTTTTTGAGCGTACAATATCGAAGTAATGTTTTAAAATCAAGTTAAATGTGGCAAACTAATCAACAAATCACTGAGATTTATTCACAAGTTTTAAATTAACCTGTTAGTCACCGGAAATGAGGTTGACCGATGTTTCCGAATCAGCGAAATTTTTAGTTTTTAAGGTTGGAGTTAATTGATAAATTATAATCGAAATTGATTTTATTAGTTCTGTTACTAATGTTTTATCACCTAAATCAAATCTGTATGTAAACTGATAATTTCTTCCGACTATATAGGGCAATTTTAAATCATACGCTTGATTACAACGCATGAATAATCATTTGTAAGGTTCTACTACTTCGTTCAAATTGGAGTAGATTGAAAAATATTGTATTAAATTGTGCTTAATATATGGGACATGTCAAAACGCTATCTCGTGGTGATCACAGTGGTTCGATTCTTCAATAGCCAATTGATTTTTGATAGACTCAAGCGATCACAGTGTGCAGCAGACGGAAAATTGCTTCGACCCACAGTGCAAAAGCAACTAGCCAGCCTAGCCATTCCCTCGTTGGACGAGCTACCCAAGCACCTAGTGAGCGATTAAATCCTTTCTAACCATTTTTTTACTGGTATGCTATTGAAATACTGAAACGACGTTGCCATACAAATTTAAATTAAATGTTCCCAAATTGATTGGTAGTTAAATTATATAAACCCATCAAAAAATTATACGCTGCGTTGTGACGATGATCATGTCGGATTGCACACAGATGCCACCATGTTTTCTGTAGACTGACTAATAAGAGATACTTAAGGAATAGTATTTGGGAATCAATAGTATTCCAACTCAAACAGAACAACTCGACAGCATTATAGCCACCATTGTACTATTGTTCACAAGGAATGAAAAAGGATACGGAGGTTGCAAATGTTTATGCTTTACCCACTATACGGAAGGACGACGACTCATCACTCTCTTTTATAGGTTTCGCGGAGTTAATAATTTAGACAGGTATTAGATCTGGGAGTCGATTTTCCAGCATTTTTAATACCTTTCTATAGAGAAAGGCAAAAAGGTTATGCGGCTAGTTTAGTACTTTTGAATTGACACCTGGCCCCGTATAGTGAAGAGTAAGAAATTTTTAATGCCAAAAAACTAGAAATACAAAATTTGACTCTGTTTCAATTTGTAGATCATAACAGTTCCTGGTCAAACGAACAAAACAACTTGTCTAATCCATTCTCCAATTTCAAAAAGTTGTTTGAAAAAGTTCCTCAGTAATATTTTATTGAGAATAAGAGTAATATAAGAAAAGCATCATCACACAACTAGGTGAATTAAACCAGGATTTTTGCTTCGTCGCTTCAAATTACGGTATACAATTTTTAACGCTCTTCAGCTTGTAATTCTGGAACCGGAAGTCGAAATTCACTATGAGACCACAAAACTGTTCGTACGTTTCACATGCAGGGTAGTTCAATTGGTAAAACGATTTCTCCGGATAGGAGCTATCTATGGGTTCAATTTCCGTCTCTGCGGTGGCTTTTTCGTGATTTTCATAGTATAGTTGTATTCGTATGTCATTTTTCCAATCTGTTTTTCTCGTTAAATACTGATCAAATTCAAAACTAGCTCAAGACGGCTCTACGGCGGTTTAAGACTGTGCCGAACTGGATAAGAAAGCGAATTACAAGGCATCCAATATTCGATTTATATTCCCTTTTTGTCATCCGGTATTTTGTATGTCAAGTTCGGAGGGTGTGTTTTCTAAAAATAAAGCATAACTTGGCTGTTATGATTTCAAAAGGTTTTTCCTGTAAGCTAAAGAGATAAGAGCGAAAATATCTTTTCTTATCACACGAAAAATTAAAATAACTCGAATTATGGAAATATTGGATTTCATCTCAAAAAAGTGAAGTGGTATGTTTTCACAAAAGAATGATCGAATTAAAGGACACGTTGTGTACTATTACGATAAATAAAAATAACAGCATATTAAAATTACATTGAATTGACATTTTTTAAATGTTCCAAATGCCGGCTGTTCGGAGTAGTGAGCAGTTATAATTCTGGAAACATAAATCGTGCCTAACAAAAAGTTTTAGCACAAAGATAAAAATATTTTGTGAATTTACATCAATTTTCATGCACATATTGGAGCAGACAATTGAATTTCATAGTACTATTGATATATAACGAAAATGGAAGCTGTGAGCATCTGAAAAATTATTTACCCAATGTGACCACACCACTCTTAAAAAGGCAGTGGTTTGGCAAGCTATTTAACAGTGTCTAATGCTTCGGAATCCATTTAGGACTACAGATACGATGATTGCTTAGCGGTGCCTACTCCCCATAATTAGAAAACATCATAATTCGATACTGTTTTGGTTGGAATGGCATTAATGCACTCGAATTGGCGGATCAATGATCTTACAAGTCAAAAGTCGTATGTTCGAGTCCCGACTTGGAAAGATGCGGTTTGGTTCTGTACACTAAGAATCAAATAGTCAAATTCCACAAAAGAAATGTAATCACAAGACTTTGCTTCGCATTACATAAAGGCAACGAAGTTGAATTCGTCCCCAAGAGGATGATTTCTCTAAATTGTCCCCAGTTCAGACCAATTGAAACATTCTGGAAGCTGACACCAATCTTCCCAAATAAACACCGAACACCATGCTCGCGGAAGTTCTGCTCTCATACCGAGCTCTCAATTCATGTAAAGAAATTCATACATTTTTACACGAACACTTGCACATGTTCGGTTGTACAATCAAACGCCATGCACGTATATCGTGTACGGAGAATATGTTCGGCTACTGCTGAATTGAAATTTCAGATTATTCTAAAGTACATTCCGGAAATTATCAACAATATCAACAAATGAGTTTCCAAATGAAAACATGAAGAATGTCATTTGAAAATTAACAGTTATTTCACTTGCTACCGGTTTGAATGTATTTTGCATGAGTTATCGAATACAATAAGAATAATTAATGATTCTAGTAAAACCTTCCGGCATCTTCTAAATCGCACAATATTAATTCTCTGCAATGTTCGTGATGAACGATTTATTGGATGTTGTGCCGCATTAACAAAACTTTGGATTATTCTAGACCAATTGATACCGGCTCTGATCTAATATTAAATAAATTCGAAACAGTTGGAGTTCTTTCTTTGTCAAATAAATGTAAATAAATGGCAACACTGACATCGTCTGTTTTGTTTCACTTCTTTTACTCTCTCTGATTACTACCGAACTTGTTTTGTTTTGGCTTTATTCTGTGTCTTTTTTATCACTGATTCAACCGTATTTAGCATGTGCTCGGTTTACGTACACGATGTAAGTGCACGGAAACTTGAACCAATGTTCGTACTGTTCATGCACGGTGCTCGGGATAAACTTAAACATGAACACGCAGTAAGTTTGAGGTATGCTTGACATTTCGTGCACAGGTACAAACGTGTCGATGTTTATGGAAAGACAGACATATTTGCGAAAAAGGTGAACGCTGCGGATTTCATTACATTTTTTGGAAAATACTGGAAAAAAGTGTTCAAAATCCTTGTGCTAAAGCTAATGAGCAGTGTTGCTTCTTGGCACATAATTAAATGAATCTTGGAAATGTCAATTCGAAATGTAATTAGGGTATAATCGAGAACAGAGCTATGAAACAAACATCTAAATTTCTCAAATGCTAAACTCGCATTGTCATTTTCAAATCTTCACTGACTAACTGACTTACTGGGACACCCTTTTGTCTTGGTTCAATCAGATATGATCGGCTGTTCGCTGTTTAATAAGCAAAATCAAATACCCTCGCATTAACTTTCAATACATCGTGGTTTTGAATATAAAGTAGACTTCTGATAACAAGAAAAAGTTTATAAGATTGCTTGTTCAAAGCTAATTGCAGATTTTAAACTATTCTAAGTCACCAACTCCGTGTCCTAGGGGAAAGATTACTGATCAAGAGTAAACTTGTGTTGGTAATTTGTGTATAGATCTATGTATTCATATATGAAGTGTAACCAGTTTATCAAAGTGGCTTGCACAATTGAGTTTCAAACAATCGTTTTTAGAAATAATTTATTCTCAAACGAACGACTTTTTGGATGGAATATCAATTTTGATAAATTTTTTACCAACATTTGAAGGAAAATTGCTTACATTTTATGAATGTAGATTTCAATTCCCTAATAAAAAAGTTAGCAACACTGCTTCTATGGATTTCTGTTAGATTGCGCTACACAAAATAAACAAAACTAAATATTTTCTGTTACAAAAGCAGTTTTCCGGAAAAATAAAAAGTTTTTTGACAACATTCCATATCCATTGCCTTTCGCGTGTTGAATTAAAGGATCCTTTTTTTCGGGTTTACTTATAGAAGGTACGTAAATCTTTATATCGCAATAAATGCTTCAAGAGAAAATCCATATAGGAATGTGTTTGTTGCTAATCAAATGTGTTATTGGATTTAAGCTGAAACTGAAATATTTTTTCTCGAGCAGTTTTAAGAAAAGTGGAAGAGTTTTATACTAAGATTTTCGCTTTTCTTGAATTTCTATTTTAAGCAGAATAATCCGATTGGATTTTCAACCATATGGAAGATTTATTGCTTCAAATCAGGAAAAGAAGCGCCGGAATTTGTTTTTACGCACACATATGGTTGACATTACTCATATGCTTGCAAGGAGTCTTGCTCCTTAATAAAAACCTTCTTTAATACACCTAGTGGTCTAATGATGCCTTTCTCATATTACTTATGTTTTTTTTATAACTAGAAGATTCTATCAAGGTTTCCTTTTTCAAACTTGAATAAAATCAAAAAAATTCTTTGGTGTAAACCACCATTACCTTTTTGAATTTGTGAACAGTTATTTCAAGTTAATATAGATTTAAATGTGGCAATCCTGCACGCTATACAAAACTGAACAAAGCACGCTAGGTGAGTGAGTTTTTGTATTCTTCGCACCGATTTTGCATCATTTTGTATGACAGTTTGAAAGTTTTGATACTCATTGTCCTATAATTTCGGAACCGGAAGTCGGATCTAGATGAAATTGCACAAAGTTTTTAAAGACACTGAGAGCTTTAATTTGAATCATGATTTGTGAAAATTGGTTTAACCGTTGCTGAGAAATCGAAGTGAGTTCCGTTTTTGAACCTTTTCTTTATTATTACCGGTGCGTTCGGAAGCGGAAACCGGGCACTAGTAGCCCCATGTAGATTTATATATCCACCAACTAACAGGATCTGCCAGCTAGATGAATCTACCAGTAAATTTTTAGAAAAATACGCCCCTCGTATCGCAATCACTTGTAAAAAAATACTCACGAAATTAAAAAAATTTTACTAATCACACTGTAATACTGGAACCGAAAGTCGGATCGGGATTAACTTTTCGGAGATTTTTCTAAAAATTTCAAAACCTTTCATTTGCATCTCAGTTTGTAAAAATCGGTTTAGAAATTTACGAGACAATTGAATGCGTATTTTCTCATAGATTTGCACATATTTCCTTGTAATTCTAGAACCGGATGTCGGATCAAGATAAAGTTCAATAGCAATCTATGGGACCATAAGACCTTTCGCTTGAATCTAAGTAAACATACATACATACATACATACATACATACATACACACAGATATTTGCTCAATTCGTCGAGCTGAGTCGAATGGTATATGACATTCGGCCCTCCGGGCCTCGTTTCAAAAGTTGGTTTTCACAGTGATTGTATAGCCTTTCTATATGAGAAAGGTTAAAATCAATCTTATGTTGAATAGGTTAAACTATTGTTGTCTTTTTCATGTTGTATCATTCTCTGAGAATGATAGAGAAGATGTCATACCGCGATAGTTGCTATCATGCTTTTCCGATAGAGTAATATTCATTCCAAACCACTACTCTCTTACAGAACCGAAAATTAGTCACCTTTTCCAAACTGACTAAATTTATACGGACCTTATAAATTTTCAGGCTCAAAATACGCTTGCTAGATTGATTTACAGTGTCATGCAGAATCCGAATCATTAGCCTATTCTACTACAATCCAATTAACACATGCCGCGAGTCGTGAGAAAATTTAATCGGCGATAAATCTAAAAATTAGCCGCAACATGGAAATGGCTTTCACCCGGGATCGATAGCTCCTCCTCCCAAACCGCGATCATTCGTAAGCTTCGACGACCTTGGCATGTTACTTTTCCCCACTTCATTTGTTACACCGCAAGGTGGGTGGGAAGAAATGATTGAATTCAAACTGCGGATGATACATGAAGGAACGTAACGAGACGCATAATGAGCTTCCAAGCTAGCGATGAAATCACACCCGGCTGGATACCGGCCGACTGGATCAGAAGGCGTACAATCGGGACTTTCTCATCACCAAACAGAACGCGGGCGGTCGAAAAAGTGATGCCAGTTGTGGTAATTTTCGAAAAAAAAACTTCTCAAACTTACTACTAGTGTTTTAAATTTGGTACTTGAAATTCTATAATTGCCTATTGCCTGACGAACAAATAACTCATCGTTCCGTTATTGACGTTTTGTTCATCTATAAATAATACAACGAAACAGAATTGGCAACAATCAGCGTCGTTCAAAGTTTTTGGAAGGAAACACCTTCTTCGCCAGCCGCGGTGTCGATGCTGACATGCCGCTTGCTGTGACCATAATGTAAATAAATATTTTTTTTATTTTCCTGTTTTGATTGATTATCAAAATAAATGATATGTTAGTTTTGGACATAAAAGCCATTAATTATATCTATCTCCGGCAGTCGGAGCGCGTGAATAGATGTGACAGCAACGGATTCCGTTGGTAGGCTGGAAACTGGAAATGATTTGACGGCTGATCTTGATACCAGAGTTCCTCATGAAATATTGTCTGTCCACTAGATAACAAATTCGAAACGATAGCTGCTACGACGAAACAAGACGAATGCTGTCGGAAACAGTGCGGCTACCAGTTGAAACCTAGCTCGAAAACTATTTTAATTTCATTAAACTACGATTTGCATACGTCAACACCCGGGCAACTTTACTCAACTTTCGAAGAATCCAACAAGTTATCATCAGTGCAAGGCTTGAAAGTTTACATCAGCCAGACCGCAGCAAGAACTTGTCTATCAAATAGACTTTATTTCCGGAAACAATGAAAGAGTTGAAAGACAGGCTGCTGGCAGTTTTCCGATGGGCAACGTTTCTTCCATCAGTGTAACTTTCTCACAACTACTTTTTTTCCAAGAAAATTATATGACAATCCGCAATGGAAATAATAGTTGATGAATGTTGGCTGCAGAGTAATATTTTTTACGAAGATTGCCTATGTTACTATTTCCGCTGAGAGTTGTATGTAGTTTTTATGCGGTATGTTCTAGTAACTCAGTCAAGATGGTGGTGATCCTAATTCGTCCGCATTCCTTATCCGTGTTTAAGTTATGTGGTTTTCTTGTTTTTAAGCCTAATGTCTAAAAAAATCCATGAAACGTCAAGATCTAGTGTTATCCCGAATTGTTTTTAGTCAACTCTCTGACACTTGAAAAATTTTCGATAATTTTTAATTTTTTTTTTATTAATCTCGACGTTTCATGCGTTTCTAAGACATTTGTGACAAAAAAATTCATTTTACGCGGAAATCCGATGCTTCGCAGTTTTTTGCGCAGCCCTCGAGTAAAAAGAAATTTCAGTGTACTTCAAAAGTTCAGCAAAGAAGTCCTTTTGACTACGTTACTTTTTTCTGTACAGTGGAATTTAAAATACGGAATTTAAAACTGTACAAACAATGGTCATGTTTTGAACATGAACAGCTCAACCGATTTTAAATATATTTTCCATTACTCCGACTGTTGGTGAATATTTTTGTGTATTGTAATAGGGTTTCATTGAACTGCGGCCAAAAACGCACACATCGAAAATCATGGCCTCTCGTGTGATAACAAAAATATTTCGCCTAGCTCAACCGATTTTAAATATATTTTCCATTACTCCGACTGTTGGTGAATATTTTTGTGTTTTGTAATAGGGTTTCATTGAACTGCGGCCAAAAACGCACACATCGAAAATCATGGCCTCTCGTGTGATAACAAAAATATTTCGCCTAGCTCAACCGATTTTAAATATATTTTCCATTACTCCGACTGTTGGTGAATATTTTTGTGTTTTGTAATAGGGTTTCATTGAACTGCGGCCAAAAACGCACACATCGAAAATCATGGCCTCTCGTGTGATAACAAAAATATTTCGCCTAGATTCAAGTTCATATGAAACACCAACATAAACTGCTGCCCATATTATCAAAATATATTTTAACAGTGATTTTAACAATCGTTGTGCAGTCCTATGTCAACAGTTTCAACAACTCTATAGAACGGGCCCTTGTGGTTTTTTCTTCAGAGTCACAGTGTAATTTTCTCGAAGTGATGCACGATCAACCGAAAGATAGCTTGCTCTTCGCCACTTCGTGCAATATAGACACTTCAAAAAGTAAATATTTGAGAATAGCTTAGCGATTCTCATTAGAAATCCAAGGTCCTTTGCATCTGTTTACGAAATATGCTGCTAATAATTCAGTTGTTCGATCAAGAAAACCCCCAAGATCTCTGACACATGTAACTCTATCTATCGTAGATTCTCGAATACAATAGTCGAAACGTAACACAAAAAAGGCGGGTGGGTAATGTCAGAGACATAACTGGATGTCGTGAATACGAAAACAACTAACATGTTCCTTAACACTTCCGAATATTATTTAGTTGTTCAATTGCATGAATTATGCAAGCATTCCCCTTTTTCACATTTTTCGCAAAAAACAAAGAAGGCTTCACTTGATCTAGATTACTGTGAATTTCACACAGCGAAAAGTGCAAAAATCAAATAAAACAGTTCTAGATTTGCACTAAACTGAGGATATTTCCCTTCGATTTGCGAGCAAGAAATCCTAATAGTTCTTTAGAAAACTTTTAAAGCCATTAGAACTGCTGATTTTGTTTCCCGTACCATAATAGCAGATGAAAATCTATTTTGTGAGCAAAAAAAAACGCCTGTACCTTTTTCCTCAACCGCTACTTTTTGGTGCTAAACTGTGCACGATTTCAAAACTCTGTGAAAATCTGTGATTTTTCTCAGCATCTGTGAAAATCTGTGATCATTTTCAGAAATCTGTGAAAATCTGTGTCAGAAAAAACAGAATCTGCGAACCTGGCATCCCTGATCCAAACTGATCCAATTTTTGTTGAGAGGCTTGTTTTACCTGATTTCGTTTGTTGTAGCTTGGCGGTTCTAACGGCTATAAAAATAGCCGCATACAGAATTTTAATGTCGATTATTTCATTTCGGATTTGCATAATTTATTGAAAGAAACTATCAATATGCTGTAGGGATTCGTTTCTAACATTCAGAAGGACCAAATTGAGGAACTCACTACGATATTCAACACTTTTCGGAACATTTTTCTCGAACGATTTGTTGTACAGCAGCAGATATTTTGTTCTTTTCTTCAGAACGAGTTCTGATTGGCTGGTGTTGACATGGGTCAAATGAGAAATGTTTTTCAATAATGTACTATTGAAATACTTCAATGCTTTTGCTATACACGTTTAAGTTGAAAAATTTCGATTTTATTGGTAGTTAGATTATATAAATCCTTTCACAGATCACTGAGCTATGAGCTTTAAAAATACGAGCAAGGCAAACGCGCCTTATGGATTATCCCCTATGATACTCGTTTATACCAAACATTTGAATTATTTGAGATTATGTCACACAACTGATAATTTTATCATAAAATTGTGATCATATTTCCGATAGCGTGTAGCAAAAATTATGTTGATTCGTTAGATACAACAAGAGATATTCACGATCAAAAACTCTCTCATAGGGTAAATTTTGGAAAGGCACCGCATAGTAAAGTAAGTCGTATTCACGACAAAAAAAAATCAGGTTGACTCTGAAGAAAAATGGCATTCCCAGTTGTCTGGGTCATCGGCAAACGATAATCGTGGAACTTCCAGTGAAAATTTCAAATCGTTTATATACAGAAGGAAAATCAGAGGTCCGTGTTGACTGCCTAAAAAAAGCTCCTTAGATACATTATCATAGATCTTAACTGCCAGGCGATCGATTGTAATTGCAGATACGATTAAGTCCACTGAAAATGCAGGAACAAAACCTCAGTCTGTCGAGTTTGACGATAGTAATAGCGTTGTTTATTTAATCAAAAGCAGTGGAAAGGTTCGTATATAAAACGTTCGTTTGAGGACCATTTGACTTAGGAGGCTATAAAAAAGCATCGTATCCTGCTTAATTAAATAGGTACAAATAGTTCGCTTTCTCAATACACTATCAAAACCAATTAATGTATCATCAGGCGTACCACAGGGCGCTCATCTAGAACCTCTACTTTTCATTTTGTATGTGAACGACAATCCTTTTGTACTTAATAATCTGAAAGTGCTCATACATACAAACGACATGAAGCATTTCATGAAAATTAGAAATGTCAACGGTACAGATACATTCTGGAACGAAATTTGTCTATTTTTATAAATGATATTATTTTCAAGACACATTGTTTTCATTTTCTAATACTAATTTACTTAAAACTAAGATGATTTCTTTAACAGTGGAGTAACGGTGATCTACACTGGTGGATCCAGCCTTCAGGTGGTGGTGACGTTGGCACATATTGATGATGGCCACACCTTTCCGTGCGTGTGGGTCCGCGGGTGGCATCGCTCGAATTGTATTATTTCCAACTGCAATTTGCATTCAATTAGCAAGTAACGTTGCCAGATATACCGATTTATGGGTATTTAGGTTTACCAATAAATAGGTTCTTCGGAAATACCGATTATTCATTATCCATACAGATAAATATCGATTTTCGGTTTGGTTTGGGTTGGAATGACGAAACGTGGTGGTGGGACCATTTTTCTTACTCTCTAAAATGTACCCCGATCACTATTTCTTTGCGCAATTGTTGTGCTTATTGTAGTACAAATGTAGTACAGACAGAAAGCAAAGCAAAGTCTTGGAATTATATTCCCTTTGTGGACTTTAGCCTTTCTTGTTTCAACAGACTTCGCATCCGATTCGTTGCGTTAAGAATCATTGCATGGCTAGTACTATGGATCCATACTGATAATAAGAATTCATTCAGGTCGGTGCTCAAACAAACGACAACTGACTTGTAAGACGCCCTATGCGTTGATCCGCCAACCCGGATCTTACCACAGACTACAAATAGAGCTATGGGGCTAATACACATTTTAGAAAAAAAAATCGCCTGGAAACTCTGCTAACAAATGCGTATGGATTTATATGCACCTGTCAAGTAGACGTATACTTTTGTGGCTCAGTCGATTAACGGACTTACTTTGTGATCGAATAGTTCTCGGTTCAAGTCGCTACTGTCACTTTCAGTATTTTTTCTTTGTTTCAATTGATTTCATGTTGATAAAGATGATCTGGGTCGGTAGATGCACTCAATTATTCCGAAAATATCGACAAAGGCATGGTTCAAAGGACTGGATGTGAGTAAGGACTTCGTTCGTGTGATGTCCAGACTCATGTCCAATCACTAAACGTTAGATGCACATCTCCTTCGATTTGGACTTTCCGAGACTAATTCGATTGAGCCACCGGAAGCCGGGACCGGATGCCAACTCTTATGGTCAGCAGCTAACATGATCTACAAATTTGATCTACTTTGAGGTAAATTAATTGCTGAATTAGAGGTAAATTATGCTATGCTGAAATTTAGAGTTAAATTTTGCTATGCTGAAATGTTTTGATGTGGAACACATCTTTATTTTTTTATATAGAAGTGCAAATTAAAAACTCAAGGAAAAATACACCTAGAAATGTTTTCAGGTTTTAAACACTTACAGCTCAGTATATTTTGTATCAATTATTAATATTATTTCATTATTTGATTGGAAATATTTCTAAGATTCGATACATTAAGTAGAAGCGAAATTATAGCTAACGTTTCAGCCCTATGCGTAGCATGCTAGAGGTAGGTTGTTGCTAGACAGCAAGACAAAAAGTGCTATAAAAAGATTTGAAGCTTTAATTGGTCATTGCATGCAAGCTCGGATGAAATTCCATTCCCCAGGGTAAATATTGAGTGCGTAAGATTAATTTCTATTTTATATAAGATGAACTCGATTGATAACGAGAAGTTCATCGCTTCAACCGAAACCGCAGAATGATAGAGAAACTTAACGCTATCAAAATAAGAAGCTTTATTATCAAAATCCGCATCGCAAGTATGTATAAAGATATAATTGCATTCATTTGTGATATTGGTGCAATTTCGTAGGTTATAAAACAAATAATGTTCGGTGTTGGTTCCTAATCAAGATAAATTTAGGCAGACTCCATGGGGCTGATCCTTGTAGTTTTTATACATTTTAAAGGCTTATATACTTTCTTGATTCAAATATTACAAAATAAAATCAGAATCAGTAGATTCTTATTATACGAAAATTTCCAGGAAACGCGCTTCCAAGAAATTGCTAAGCTCTAGTAAATTCCAAGAGTTCAGACTTTGAAACATTAATTAGAGTAAGATTCAACAGACAGAACAGAACAGAATTCAAGAGTAAAATCAAATTTGGTGCATTCGTTTAGAGTTTTCGCGTCGCTACAACAGTAGTATTGAACAATTTTCAAACTACCTAATTGCGGAATCGCTTTTTAGAGCAAAAAAAAAAGATTTCGATTTTGTCACAATTCATTGATTGAAAGTCTAGCAATCGGTAAATAACATGGTGTCTCTAATGATGACTGTGGGTACAATAGGCTTATTTAGTATTAAAAAGAAACATGGTTGAAAATCGTAAATTTTTTTTAAAGTAATTGTTGAACAATACGGTGCTTACACATCGCGAAACAACAGTTGAATGCAATTGATAAACCCATCGGACCAAGAAGAGTGGAATACACCAGTTAGTTAATAAATTTTGTCAGTTACATCCTTTGCTGCAAGTGATTATCATTTTCAGCCAATAAACAGTGGAAGTAATACCCATGTGGATACGAAAAGAATAAAAAGAAAACGGATGGTCTCGGGAGAAGCCAGCAGTCACACTCCTCAAGTTCCATCTTTATTTAAGATTACCTTCAATAATTCCCTTACACTTTGCTTATCATCATTGTCTTATCAGTTGCATAAATAAAGCGGTCGAAGCAGTTCTTGCTTTCCTGTTTCTGCATGGCGACAAAGCCTGGCAGCATCTGATCGGTGCCTCCGGTTTGCGATGTGCTTCAATCCCTCTCTCTCTCTCTCCCTCAAGTGGAGATGTGCGGTTTCAATTTCTAGATCTCTACTAACGACCGGCCGATGCGCATTCGCACCATGCCAAAATCACACATCTCAGGGCTCAGCCCAACCGTGCCGCGCCCCTTAGTCGACCGACTCTGGCTGCATGCAATTCGAGCGCAAAAAGAGATTTCGATTTATGGCTGAAAATAAAGTATAAACAAAACCAGAAAACCAGTTATAAATTATTGTATTGGGCAGTATCGGACAGAAACAATCACTGAAACGAAAATATGTTCACCACTCTCCGGAACATCGGGCGGACAGTTGCTGACTGTTGGCGGAGGCTTGCGATAACGATATGCAAGCGATCGGACCGGGGCTTCTGGTGGAATGACATTCCACTTCGGTGAAGTGTATTTTTTTCTCTCACTGGATGTTTGTCACTCGGACCTGTTTGGAAAGGGGATTTGATTTTATCATACCTTTACTAAATGACTCAATTCGTCCATCAAACATTTTATGATTAATAGCTACTGCAGGTACGATTTTAACCGAACGTTGATCTTTTGTCTATTGAAAAGAGCTCAGCAATCCTGTGTCTTTTGGTTATGAATCAATTTTATTATCACCCTTAAAGTAGATGAGTTGGTCATCTACGGGACACAATCAAAGTGTAAACAAAAGTTTCACAATTCTGCACTAGCCAAAAGTGCAGAAATAAATGAAAAATGTGAAAATTTAGAAATGAGTTTTATCTGTTTTCTTGCAGTCTTTTCTTTCTTGGATAAGGAAAGCATACTATCCTGCGATATAAAACTTCAAAAACAGTTCATCTAAACTTACGCTAAGGATTTGTTCGTAATGGACGAACTATTGCTAGTAGTGTAAAATAGTCTAAACGTCTGACTAAAACGCTCATCTTCCTCATCTTTTCTAAACAAAAGTATAATCATTTACATTATCTTTTCATAGGATCTAAATATAATATAATGAATTAAACCTGGTTCAATCCACCTAGTGGTGTAATTATGCCTTTCTCATGTATAATATTGTGGTATTCTATTCAAAATTTTTCTCTTCGATTTTTGAAAAAAAAACGTGTTTAATCCACCTAGCAGTGAGATGATACTTTTTTTTATCAATCCGCATATGTTTTTTGCATGAATATTCTTCTGTGTTTCAGCTTACATGACATTATTTTAATGAACGTCGTTTTAAGCGGCAATTTGAAATTTTAATCACTCATTACTCTGTAATGTCCAAACTGCAAATCGGATCGAATTTGAATCTAAACGTGTGACAATCGATTGAACAATCCATAATATGTCGAAGTAAGTTCCACTTTAAAGTTTACGGTAATGTAAGGTACTTCCAGATGACGAATAAATTGCAATAGTTTTGAGTCCAACTCTAAAGATTTTCGAAATTGTCATCTTCTATATCGATTTGAATTTAAAAAATTCTTTATCCTGCAATTTCAAAATCGGAAGTCAGAATTGGATAAAATTAATTAATTTTGTCTTTGTCGAATTAGCTTTTTTTGAGAAAACGATTGAGCTTTGAGAAACGATTCGATACTGGAAACGGAATTCGAAAATCGGTGTAGCCGAAGTCAGACAAATTCACCTGAGTAGCTGTATAGTTTACATGTGTTTCAAAATGTTTGAAAATCAATGTAGACATCTTTGAGAAATCGTAGTGCAAATTAAATTTTTGGGTACCTTCCGAATCGAAAACTGAATTCCGTTAAAACTAAAATAAGTATATGTATTTGGTTATCGACTATCCAAATCTGCTAACCCGATAAACCTGACTATTTTAAGTGAAATGGACATTTTCAAACTAATCACCATGTATCCCCTAAACTGGAAGTTGGATCTGACTAAAAAGCAAGATGTTTTATAGAATCTTAAAACTTTTCATTTGAATCTTAGATGCTTAGATCGGTTCAGCCATCTACGAGAAAAATGAGTTACACAGTTTTAATTTCGTTTCACATATTATCCTGTAGTTCCGGAACCAGAGGTCGGAACCAAACATAATTCAGGAACCTTGTTACGACTTTTTATATGAATCTGAGTTTGTAGAAAAAAGTTGAGTCATCTCTGAAAAAATTGAGTGAAATTATTTGTCATACACGCATTTGCTGATCTCGACGAACTGATTCGAATGGTATATGGCTGTTATGTTCTTATTATTATGGAATTGCTTTCAACTCAAAAATGCTGCCATCATCTGGTTTATATGTCATATTCGAACTATTATGTTTCTAAAAACGAACCTTGCTAAAACCGGCTCGAGGCAAAATATTATGCTGTACACAGTCTTGTGGGTACTTCGAAACAAGTGTATGTAACAGTATAAAAAATCGTGTTTTATGTTGCTCCTAAGCATTGCTTTGTCATACAGCGCTCAAAACTTCTACTGCTGGAATAGGGGAAAAAGTCGCTTACACAAAAATTTCGATATTTCCGCTAAAAATGGGCGGATTTTCACAATCTATGGCTTGTTGGATAGGTATTAACGTGCGAAATCTTTGTCTGAAAACACATTCTGTTTTCAAGGTCAATTGTGACAAATACTGTTAAAAACCTGAAAATTTTGACAAAAACCATTCAATAGCGTTCAGGGTGACGAGGAGACCTTTCATTTGCGACTAGTTTGATTAAAATCGGTCCAGCCATCTCTGAGATCTCGACCTCTTAGTTGGCAACACACATACACACACGGACATTTGCTCAGTTCGTCGAGCTGAATCGATTGGTATATGACATTCGGCCTTCCGGGCCTCGGAAAATTGTTCTAAAGTTTGAGCGAATATTTATAAAAAAAGGTAGAACCAAGGGATTGCTTGTGCATGAACTAGTATCACATACATAATGAAACAATACTTTGTTCGCGTAGGTTATTCTTAAGAGAACGAAGTGGGTTCACTATTATATGCACTTCTGGTACCGGAACCAGAAAAACCGTAAAATCTAAGTCGGCTCGTACGGTCACCAACTAACATGACTTACAAACTCTACTAATTTTTATTCAAATTTTGAAGATTTTATACAATTTTACCATCGCACTCTAAATGACGATTTAAATGTGTGTTGTATCCGAAAATAAGCAGTAATTTTTGGTAGGACCATAAGACCTTTAATTTCAGCCTAAGAATGGGAATCAGGGTTTTGAGCCCAGTTTACAACATTTTTTACTGTTTTGTTCCGCCAGTTTAAGTGACGGTGTACAATATTCAACACACTTTACCCTATAAACTCTGAACCGGAAGTTGGATCCGGATGAAATTCAGGAACTCCGTATGGAACCAGAAGACCTTTCATTCGAATCAAAGTTTGTGAAAATCGGTCAAACCATCCCTGGCAGAAAAGAGTGAGATCTACTTTGGTATATATGCCCACTATTTCCGGTGCTTTTGGAACCGGATACCGGGAACTAGAATAGCCGGAATCGATTTGTTTAGTTGCCTACTGATAATGACTATCGATTTTTGTAGTGTTGATACCGGTTTAGAACATGTTTTACGTTTTTTGTTTCACCGGTTTAAGTGACGGTGTACAATATTGAACACACTTTACCCTATAACTCCAGAACCGGAAGTCGGATCCAGATGGAATTAAGGAATTCCGTATGGGACCACTACACCTTTCATTTGAATCCAAGTTTGTCAAAATCGGTTCAGCCATCTCCGAAAAAACCTAGTGAGATTATTTGACACATACACACACACACATACATACATATACACACACAGAGACATTGCTCAGCTCGATGAACTGAGTTGAATGGTATATGACACTTGGCCCTCCGGACTAATTTTTACTAGTCGGTTTTTCAAGTGATTGCATAACCTTTCTATATGAGAAAGGCAAAAACAAAAATTCGGGGACATAACTAAGTGTTTATTAGTTTTTATGTCATGCACTGTTCGAAAGAAACCTGTAAGATTCCATTGAATCAGATGTAACAAATGGCGTCCATCAGAAATAACAGAAATTTGCGTGCGATTTCAAAATTACATGACTAGAAATTGAAACAAATAAGAAACAGAAATGATTCGTAACGACTGGTATTTGAACCAGGAATCATTTGATCACAGAACGTTCGTGTTGAGCCAAAGATTTTTCTAGGATAGAAATATCTGCTGGACAGCTAAATGGTATATATAAATTTAAACAGTCGTACAAGTTAGCCGTGATAATGCGGTAAGTGAAAATTACTTGCTGAACAAGAAAATCTCAACAAATCGTGACGGAAAATACAGTTGATAGACAGAAAGTTAAGTTTTATCTATAATTAAGTTTACGCTTTATAGAAAGTTGATGGAAAACAAACTTAATATTAGAATGTGAATAATTTTTTTTCAATTTTTTATATATTTAACTAGCTGACCCGTCGAACTTCGTCTCGCCCACATATTATTTGTCGAATTTATGTTTTCGGACAGCAGAATTGTCAAACGACTAAACGGTTAATGTTTCTCTTCATTATTTTTCTGATTACTTAACCTACAATCAACTGAATTCGACACACATTCGCTTTAGCTCAAAACGAAATATCACCAAAAATTTATGCTTATTTCATACTGCGAAGAAGTGAGAGTTCGGCGCACAGGTCCATTATTTCTGCTTCGATTGACTTAAAAACTTTACAAAACATTCTTGATATGTTTCATTATAACAAATTATAAAAGAAAAATCATGATTTTTGGAAATTTTTGGATCCCTAGAGTAATAAATTGTTTCCTTCGATTTTATAGACATAAAACTTTAAACGCGTTTTTCTCGAAAGCAGGTTTTGAAAATTCGTGTCCATGGTCATTCAAAAACTACTGCACCATTTTTTTCCAAATTTTGCACACATGCGGTAAGTGAAAATTTTTTTTTTCTGCATATGAAAAACCAGACCCCAACGTTTTCCTTTTCGATTTTTGTTATTTTCGGGAGGTTTTACAGCCGTAAAATGGTGGATTTTTTCGTTAAAAATCGTACTTCTCGCTTATTTCTCAATAGTTTTCCACGAAAAAATTACAAAATGTTGTTCGAATGATATTTTTTTGATGCACGATAACTCTGAAAAAAATTCTCAAATATGATTATTTTTTGCATCATTCTAATTCCTTTCTTTCGACGGCCAAACACTTATGCAACTCGTTGCGCGCCAAACACCAATTGTAGATCTAGCAATCATTGGGGACTTTTTCAGTGGAAAATTCCATTGTCCATACAAAATAACTTTATTGGTTTTTCCCACTTTTCCGGTAAGTTTTCCAAATTTTTTTTATGTACGAACCCGGTGGGGGTAAAAACTGATCAAACAAAAAAAAAAGCATCTCAATCCGTCCATCCGTTCTTACGTGATGCGATTACAAAGAATGATCTCTGCATTTTTATATATATAGATAGATGTAAAATCATGTCTAATGCCAATTTACGTCTTTACTGTTTAAGTCAGAATTGAAATTCCGTTTCATTTAATTTTCAGATATGTTTACTGTGTACACGGAGAGCCGTGTGTCTTGATGACAACTTGTTGCAGAATGGGAATTGGTTTGCATGTAATAACTTATTTGAAATTGCGAGAGTAATTCCAAATTCCTTCAAATGGGTCTAGTATTTCGGCTTGACGTACTATTGCTAAAATGGATGTCTAAACCTTTAATGTGTTTTACAATAACTCTTATTCACCAAGGCTTTTCATCTACTGGTTAATTAGTGTTCGTAACCAATATTGCAAAATAAACATCGTGAAAGTCCATTCTGCATTGTATTGTTACGATCAGACCATTTCACAACTTTTGCTTCCCTGTTTCGACTTGAAGCAACCATTTTCGATCTCGATAGTCGCTTGATCAGTACAAAGTGTCTGTGCAAAAGGTGTCACCGATCACCGATCGCAATCTAGAGCAATATTTTCAAATGTCGTTCGGTGAAAAGCTATCGTCCGTAGTACCCTTGTCGTTTGTTGAACGAAAATAAAAAAAAAACAACCAACTAATCCTGCGATTTACGATCTACGCTTTCGCCATGAGACACAAGCAGGTCAAGCCCTCTATATGCGTTGCAATTCTCACCTTGCCTTCGGCATGAGTTTGGCAGCTAAATCTCGAGACATTCCTTTCCAGTTCGTCGGCGCCGGTTACCGCGAAATATTCGTGTCTTAAAAGTTGTTTTTCAATTTACCGTACAAACCTGCCGTCGCCCCTTGTTCGGCAAAGTCTAATCGAACTGAACATGTAAATTTTCATTACTAAACCGCCTAGTTCGCTAATGTTGTGCAACGCGATCTGTTCAAAGAGACATGTGTATTGCCACGAGCACCGTTTCGAAATGAATTTCGACACATGTCCACAGGTTGTCATGAAATAATGAAGAAAAAAAATAACTGTACATAAATTGGTTTAATCCTGTTCTCCGACAAATAGCTATAGCAATCTGAACTAGTTGCGTTACATTTTTTCTCGTACCAATGAATTGGCTAGTCCAAATCTTGTACACGTTCGCATCAAGCAATACACTTGTTGTGGGGTAAAACTGGAAATACTCGAATCCATTTATGAAAATTTGAATCACTCAAGCGAAAAAATGACCGCTGTCACCGGCACGCATTGAGCGCCGCCTTCATCCAACTGAAGAAATTCGCACAAAAGCAAAAAAATCCCATTTCTAATGATTTCATTCCTGACCTAACCCTCCACCCGGCAACTCACCGACGAGGCCGTAGGCTTAGCCAACCAATGTTATCAGCTTTAATTCGTGATTTTAGTCTATTTGTCGCTTGCGTTGCTGAGTCATAGCCGTTGAACGATCGGCCGGCCGCCGGCGGCGTTACAGACGTTATTGGTCCTAGCACAAGACGGTTACGATTATTTCGTTCTTTGCCTTTGTTATATTTGCTGTATTCTCGCCTCTATTTGTACGCTTCATTAACAACGGAACGCTTGAGGCGCGGCACAACAGCGGCCGCACAATGGCCGGAATAAAAGTCTGCTCGGCATAAGGAGAGAGACAGAGTGAAAAAGAGAGAGAGAGAGGGGGGAAGATGACTTGTCGGGCACGGTGTCGAAAGAAAGTGACGTTATTTGCTAAAGAAATAAAATTCATTAATTACGTGCGGAAATTTGCATATTTCCAAGAAATGCGGAACCGGGCGGTATGTCTGTACGAATTAGAGCTGACAAATGACGGGCGGATGACCAAGAACAGAGTCTAGAAAATTTGAGTCATCTCTTTGCTTTGGTGTATCTGCGTCGGATTTTGCCTTTTATGATATTTTCTTCCTGGTGAAATTCGTTCAATGTTTCATTCAACTCTGTTGTGGAGTGGAGAGCGAGTTGGTTGTTCCGTCTCTCAATGAATATTTATTGAAGAAGTTTTGTCATCTTGTGACATAAAGTGTAAAGCAATGAATTTAGTGTATTGTGACTGCCGTTTCCGGTTTTTAGTTTGCTCTCGTTCATTTACAATTTATGAATAGAATTTCAAGTCAGACGGTTCGGTTGAATTGATTAAAAAGTTCTGTACCATTTTTGCTATCATCAAACAAACAAAACAACTACTACTATTTTTGACAAAACTAAAAACGTCTACGATTGTTGAATTAAATGCTGCCTTTATTATGACCTGAAATATTTATTGTTAGTAACAATTTGGTAATATTGAACATGATCGCTGTGGCTTCATGGTAGGAATAATAATATACCTTCCGGTGCGATGAAACTAACCCTCTTTAAATTTACCTCGATGACGCAGAAATAATTTTATTTCGATGAATCAAAAGAAGTTCAATATTTAATGCTTTGAAAAGTTTGTAAAAATATTTAATATGTGTGTAATTTTTGATTCTAGGAACGGTTCAAGCCCCAAAACGATTCATTTTCGGTGACGGTAACATCTCGAAAATCAATGAACAAAAGGATATGAGCTTGTTTTTTTCGCACCGAAATCTATAAATGCGCTTTTCAATACATGTGGCGATAGTCTAACAAGTCAGTTTGTCGTATATTCAAGCCCCCAATTTAAAGGTTTATTAGTCTTAGTAGAATCGCAATGTCAGTCACGCAGTAATTATTTGCATTTCAAATCCACTGGAAGTTCCGTTGAAATGGAGGGTAAAATTCCACTAAAGAACCAAGATTTTGATATTTCAAGGAACGAACAGTAAAATTCATGAAATTCGAATAACTTTGATCACTATTCTATGTTTAAATTTTATATCTATGTATATAAAATCATGTTTAAATTTTATATCTATGTATATAAAACAAAGATGAGAAATGTATGTACGGGAATCAATTAAGAATGGCTACTCGGATTTAAGTTTCAGAATTTAATTTTGAATCTTTTGAAGCGTTTAATTCCTGGTGGGACAACAACTTGTTCAGTCACATATAATGAAAAAGAAGTATCTATGGTTATCATCATAACATAACTATATACTGAATCTATTTTCGCGCCACCGTATGGGAATGGAGATTCAAGTATGCAAACCAATCCGTTGACAAATTAAAACATTTTTAAGCTTACAATATTGAAGCTTTGGAATCATTGAATTGAGAAAAATCCATTAACTAATCATCGAGGAACAAGCGCTGCAAATTAGAACCGAAAAATCTATCGCCGATAGTTCTAAATTGGCCTGATAGTTACCAGAGAACCAAAATAAAATACTCAATTCAAACCAATTGTTCAATGGTATGCAATTTGTATTCCATTATTCATAAGTTTAGGTTAAATGTTTCCGAATCGATTGGTTGTTGAATTATATAAATCCATCAACAAATGGCTGAGTTATAAGCGTTCAAAATTATGACAGAAAAATGTTACGCGATTAGTTTTGCATATTTTAAATTGACACCCAGCCTCGTGTAGCGAAGAGTAAGGCAAGATTCAGACCAAAAATTTGCTAAATACATGGGATGTTTCAAAAGAATCGGTAACTACGCTGATTCGGTTCTTCAATAGCTAGATGATATATAAGATACTCAAGCGAACACGGTGTTGCGCAGACAGCAGGAAATTTCACCAACACATAATGCAAAAGCGACAATCCAGCGAGTGAACGCATATACAATCCAGTCATCAGCTCACTGGACGAGCTACTTGTTTCATTCAAAGCTAAGCATCAACTTGGCAAAGATATATTGTGCAACATATATTTATAGATTTTTCTTCATACTACGCAGAACGATGCAGTGTTTTTTATACATGACGCGAAGCCTCCTATGCCGAACAAGAAATTGACGTCATTTTGTACAACTGGGATTGGTGGATGAAAACATAGGTCGATTCTAACCATTTTTCTATAGTATGCTATTGAAATACTGAAACGACGTTGCCATATATGTTTAAGTTAAAATTTTCCGAATCGATTGGTGGTTAAATTATATCAATCCATCAACAAATGACTGAGTTATTAACGTTCAAAATTATGATGAAAAAAGGTTACGCGGCTATTTTTGAAACTTTCAATTGACACCCGATCCCGTATAGCGAAGAGCAGAGATGTCCATCTTCTCTGTGCTCTTCTCTTTCATATATATACACCACTGTTGTATAAAGTGTGCACGGATCAATTTTCGGTTTTCATTGCAAATTTTTCATAGCAAGGCCAGATCTACTCTCTATTAATTGAAGTTCGCAGAAGTGCTCGCTCACCATCACGCGCCAGTGATCACTTGGGTGTATTTAGGCGAGAGCACGTGAGAGCGATTCGTGCGAAGAGAACGTTATTCTCTCGCACCAGCTTCTTTCAGCACAAGCACGCTCTCAAAGTCTGTCTGTCTAGACACTGAGAAGAAGTGCGCTTTCCTCCCAAAAAATTTTAACAACCTACGTCAACAGTTCAAACAACCCCAAAGAGCTGTCTCTTAATGTTTTTAGAGACTAGTAAAGCAACGTGTCTTCTAGCCAGTTTAGCGTTCATTACTTTGAGATTGATTTCGAAATTTAAGAACCACGTGAACCACATAACAAATTTCACGTCGTAGTCTTGATTTAAGCAAACTATCTAATAGATATTTTATATCTCCGATTTTGATCAAACTAGTCGCAAATGAAAGGTCTCCCCGTCACCCAAAACGCTATTGAATGGTTTTGAGATCGGATGTTTACTTTTTGAGTTATACGAAGTTTTATGTCAAAATTTTCAGTTTTTTTTTACAGTATCTGTCACAATTGACATTGAAAACAGAATATGTTTCTATAGTTAGATTTCATACGGTAATACCTATCCAACAAGCCATAGATTGTTAAAATCCGTCCATTTTTAACGGAGATATCGACATTTTTGTGTAAGCGACTTTTCCCCCTATTCCAGCAGTAGGAGTTCTGTGCATTGTATGACAAAGCTATGCTTGGGAGCAACATAAAATACGATTTTTTATACTATTACATACATTTGTTTCTAAGTACCCAAAAGAATATGTACAGTATGATATTTTGCCTCGGACCGATTTTAGCACGGTTCGTTTTTGGCAACATAATCGTTCGAATATGACATATATAAACCAGACGATGGCAGAATTTTTGAGTTGAAAGCAATTCTATAATTATACTGTTTAAAGCTTCTTACAGCAATAAAAGCTGGAAGAATATAAAAGCCATATACCATTCGAATCAGTTCGTCGAGATCAGCAAATGCGTGTGTGACAAATAATTTCACTCAATTTTTTCGGAAATGACTCAACCGTTTTCTACAAACTCAGATTCATATGAAAAGTCGTATACTCCCTAACAAGGTTCCTGAATTATGTTTGGTTCCGACCTCTGGTTCCGGAACTACAGGATGATATGTGAAACGAAATTAAAACAGTGTAACTCATTTTTATCGTAGATGGCTGAGCCGATCTAAGATTCAAATGAATTCTAAGAATCATTTAAGATTCAAATGAAAAGTTTTAAGATTCTATAAAACATCTTGTTTTTCAGTCAGATCCAACTTCCGGTTTCGGAGATACAGGGTGCTTATACTAATGCATATTTCACATAAATTAATCAGGTTTATCGGGTTAGCAGATTTGGATAGTCGATAACCAAATAAACTTATTTCATTTTTGGTTGTATTCAGTTTTCGTTTCGGCACCCAAAACTTTAATTCGCACTACGATTCCTCAAAGAAGTCTACATTGATTTCCAAACATTTTGAAACAAATGTAAACTATACAGCTACTCAGGTAAATTTGTCTGACTTCGACTACACCGAAACAAAAGTTCAAATTAAAATAAATCCAATTCTGACTACCGATTCTGAGATGACAATCCCGAAAAGCATTAAAGTTGGACTCAAAAATATTGCAATTTATTCGTCATGTGGCCATACGAATCGGTTTGGATTATGCTGGTTCTTAAATACCGGCTCTGGAAGTACCTTAAATTACCCTAAACCCTAAAGTGGAAATTACTTCGACGTATCATGGAATGTTTAATCAATTGTCACACTTTTAGATTCAAATTCGATCCGATTTGCAGTTTCGACATTTCAGAGTAAGAAGTGATTAAAATCTCAAACTGCCGCTTAAAACGAAGGTCATTAAAATAATGTCATGAAAACTGAAGCACCGAAGAATATTCATCCCAAAAACACATGCGGATTGATAAAAAAAAAAGTAACATCTCACTGTTAGGTGGATTAAGCACGTTTTTTCATTTAAAACAAACTCATTTTTCGATTTGGAATACATTTTCGTCTCAAGATTTACAGTTCGGCATGTTTCTGAATATCTACTAAACGATTCGTCTCAAAACATAATCACTGTTTTGCATAACACTAGTATTGAATGCTGGATGACTTCATAATTAGTAATGTTCACTTGCCACTTGTTTAATTAACGATTAAAAACTTCAAAAACTACCCGACAAGCAATAAAAGTAATCAAAAACATGAGATGAAAGTTTTTCACTTAGTTCACTTGATTGCGTTTTGTTTTCATCTCGTTTGGTTTCGCAAAGTTGCCAAGTTTTCTCATAATGTTACAAAAAAAAATTTCCTTTCTTCAAATTATCATCAACAAGTATTTTTTTGGTATCCGTGACATAAGTTTAATTATATTCTTTATATTTATATTTAAAAAAACTATTTCGGCTTCGAATATTACCAGAAGGAGCATTTCAAATACTAATGTAATAACCATTGTAGTAAATCTAGTAGCACTGTATTCTTTCCGCTGTATGTCAACATTACGCTGTTAAGTGTATGTGTTTCATCGGCTGTGTACAGAGATGCCAGATATTTTCATAGAAAATATGTATTGCTTTGCATAAAAAGTCTACATCTGCTCTATCTGTTTCACAGTTAGAAAATAAATAATAATAAATAAATGATAAAAGACAATTCCTCATATCTGCGAAGATTTCCATTTAAACATGCGATTTGTCCGTTGATTAATAAACTTTCAAAGAATTACAGCAATCAAATACTAATAGATACACAGAGAGAAAAGTCTAATTTTTTACTTCTCACTTTTTTTGAACCTGTACAAATCTGTATTACATTTAGGAAATCTGTTTAAAATCTGTACTCTGATTTAAATCAACGCAAAAATCTATACAATACAGATGAATATGTATAAATGGCATCTCTGGCTTTGCGTTTTGTTTTTAGAAGGGCAAATGCCTAAATAAAAACAATTCCTTTTTTGTTTTGTTGTTAAGTTTACCAAATTAACTGCACAGTAAAATTTTAAATTTAAAACGAAAGGTAATGAAAACAACTCAAAAATTTTTAAACGTCGAAATGATTCAAAACTGGTTCTAAAAATATCGTTTGTTGTCTTATAGTTGGCATTAGTCCATTTTTAGGAAAAATCGGACATTTTGAGCCTGAGAGTGTAATAGTGCAATGTATTGTTTTGATTGCTGTCGCCATTACTAAATAATAGGATGAATATAGGACCAACGATAGGATGAATAAAATTCCTTTGAGATAGAATTAGGAGCATATCAGAAGTGTTTTTAGCTGATTTTTTCAACATTATTTTAATTTCCATGGAATGTGAATCAATTTTTCATGTGGAGCAAGGCGAATTAAGCAGAAATATGTAAGATCGTAGTGATTTTATAGCTAAATCAGGTTTTTAGGTAACGTCCTAACAAATGAGATGAAATAAGGAGCCCTTACCCTATTACTTAAGTTTTCAAAAATATTACATTAATATTCTGTCAAGATGAATAAAATTAACTTTTTTTGGTATGAACTAACATAACCTTTTCAATTTGTAAATAATTATGTGAAGTTGATAAGAATTTTTCTTTATTTTGCATCGTCGCACTGAATGATTAAACACACTTTACTCCATACCGAAAGTCGGACCCGGATGAAAATAAACATTAACATATGAGACTATAGGAATTTTCATTTGAGCCTAAGTTTGTGAAAATCGATTGAGCAAATTGAGTGAGCTTTGTTGTAGAGTTTTTGGCCACTATTTCCGGTACTTCTGGAACCAAAAACTGGGACCCGGTATAGCCGAAGTCGGTTCGTTTAGTCAGTAAATAATATAGCCTACAAATTAAATCAGTTTTGAGAAAAATCTAGAAGAATTTTACCCTTTTTGCATCGTCGCTCTTAATGAAGGTCTGCAATTTTTAACCCCCTTTGACCCTATGAAATTATGATGTAATTAAATAGCAACCTACGGGACTATGAGATTTTTTATTTTATGAGTGACATTATTTGACTCATACTCACATACATTGCTCAGCTCGATGAACTATGTCGAATGGTATAAAACACTTAGCCCTCCTTATTTTTCAATTGATTGCATCGCGATCATGATTTTGTGATAATATTAACAGGTTGGTAAACATTCAATAAAAGATTTACAGGCTGACATATTTTTCACCTGAAAAATATAGAATTAAAAGTGGCAACCATGCACGCTATACGAAATTGAACAAAGTACGCTGCGAACGGAGCCGTACCGACGCGTACCAGTTTTGCATCGTCGTTTTGAATGACGATTTGACACTCATCGCCCAATAGTTTCAGAACCAGAAGCCGGATCTGGATGAAATTGCACTGTGTACTTTCAGCAAATGAGAGCTTCAATTTAAATCATGATTTGTGAAAATCGGTGTAACCGTTGCTGAGAAAGTTTTTGGAGCTTTTCTCTACTATTATCGGTGCTTTTAGAAGTGGAAAGCAGGGACTAGTAGTCCCAAAGTAGTGTAATGTATTCATTAACTAACAAGATCTGCCAACTAAATGAATTAAGCAGTGGATTTGCAACTCGTTTCGCCATCGCTTGCTAAAAACTACTCATGAAATTGAAAATTCTCACTAATCACACTGTAATACCGGAACCGACAGTAGGCTCTGCATAAACTTTTCGGGGATTTTTTAGAGAATTCGAAGACCTTTTCATTTAAATCTACGTTTGTGAAAATCGGTTCAGCCATCTCTGAAAAACTTGTGTGACTATTTTTTCCTTTTTTGGTGAATATCACCCTGTAATTCTGGAACCGGAAGTCGGATCGAAATAAAACTCAATAGCAATATATGGGACTATAAGACCTTTCATTTTAATTTGAGTTTGTGAAAATCGATTCAGCCATCTCTGAGAAAATTGAGTGAACTTATTTGTCACAAACACACATAGACTTTTAGTGATGGCCGGGACTCGATTGTAAAGTTGGTTATCACAGCGATTGCATAGCCTTTCCATATGAGAGAGGAAAAAATGGTACATTAATGGTAAAAACGAAAAAGGGTCTTCTTGAACCACTCTGTCAAATGAAGGGTTAATGTAAAATTCATCAACCATATTTTTAAGGAACAAAGCTTTAAGACACTGATGATTATCTAAAATTTTTTAATTAAACTGAATGCTTTTATAAATCATCAAACATTATTTGAAAGCTAACAATACCTACGAATATTTATACTAAAACTCATGCGAATTGATAAAAAAGGTATCATCTCACAAAGGTATTGAAAAAAATCAAATTTTCGTATTAACGTTCTCTAATAGTATGAAACGCTACTTCAATGATCTTCATCCTATTTCATTTTATATATCATTTTGTTACCCCGGCTTCAACCTAATTATATCCGATCAAATCGATACTCTGTAAAAAATTTTTTTCACTGCTCTGATTTCGCAACAGCTGCGAAGATATAAGTCGTGAATGATTTTCACATTCCATGATATAGAAAATTATATTTTTTTAAATGTTTAGCTCAATCAGTACGATCAAGAGGTTTCTGTAGACTTGAATAAAAAAAAATCATGAATGAATTTTATGAATGAAATAATACTTGAATTCCTATGATGAGCATGTACAGTGTAAAATCGGTAACAAAAAAAAAAACATATTCGTAAAGACCATTCCTGTCACATGTGCTTCACTATGAACATTTTTCGTTAACAGCTATCAGTTATAGTAATTGACCGAATAAAATGCATTCCATCCGTACGAAAAAGAAACTGATTACATGAACGCAGCTCAGAGCTTGAACGGGCGTGAGTCTACAATTTGAGCGCATTCCCGGCATCATCGTATAAGTTATGTTTAGCTGAATCAATCACGCCTCTTGCGTGTGATGTGTGGAAGGCTTTTCCACTTTAATTAAAAAATTGCACCATTTTATCCACCTGCTGCTGCTGCTACTCTCGTTACTGCGGAAGGTAGAGCGATTAGCACTCCGATTGTGCATGGTGTGACTTTCTGAGCCTTCTACGCCAGTCATGGCAAATCCAGTTCGTTTGCCATCGAGGCCCCTCGTTAAGGCCCGAACACATACGGGTTCTCCTTCCCATTCTGACGTCTCGTTCCATCTGTAGTCGCGTTAAATGCATTCCATAAATGAAGCATATAATTACGACAGTTGCATTGTAATAATTTAGTAATTCGAACGATTTAATGATTTGGAAAAACTTTTTTTTTTCGTCCCCTTCGTTATTTTCTCTATGCCACCCTTAGTGCTGCACGTAATCAGTACGATACTCCCATCCTCTGAATGATTGTATAACAATTTTTCACCATTTTCCATACCTTTTAAAGCAAATTACTGGTACTTTTTCTTCTGGATCACTTTTGCTAGATGCTACGCATCAATGTCGCCGCGCGTCGACTCTTCTATTGCTCAACTTGGCCCCGCTACCGACCAACCAACCAACCAACGCCAGTTAGACGAATGATGAATGACGGCGATGGTGAATTTCCGCGACATACTCACAAACCGGTAAGTGTGAAGTAAAATCATTTGTTCTCACACCTACCGTCTGTCTCGCGCACTTTGGCCAAACCGAGTTGGCTCGCAACGAAAGTTCTGGTGATGCTGAACCGGATAGCATGGCAAAGTTAACCAAGTGGCTGGTAGAGTTGGAGATAAAACTTCTGTGAACCTTCGTGCTGGGAGGGTGTAATTGCTATTGTTAGGAACGTCACTCATTTCTATTGTTTGCAGTTTTCATATGTTTATGAATGTAAATTATGCAATAGCAAAACTCGTTGGTTTGCAGGCGAGTAGTTGGTCAAATACAGTGCGAAATCACATACGAGATTCTTGGCAGCAGAGTTGTCACCGTTTTATAAGTTTGTGAGATGATGCATAGTTGCTTTTCTTCGGACAGGTATGCATTTTATTAAATGTGTCGCGTCACGCATTTTGAAAAACTAACTTTATGACTTCAAATAATAAATACGGTCTTCCCTTATTTATTCGTTGGTACCCGAGACCTAGACTCTCTTACTGGCCTGTGAAGCCAGAAGTAATATCGGTATTGTTAATAGAATTAACTTTGAACATTTATAATAGAAGGATCACACCGAGATACATTTGAAATGGAAAGTCCTGTTCAGTACGGAAATGTGGTCAAGCCATATAATAAAGTCCCCACAGTCAACCGAGCGCTAAACAACGGAGATACATAGAAAATTATCCTAACCACCGGTCAGATGCATTGTTTTCAGAGGCTCCATAAATGCACACCACTGAAAGAACCTGTCGCTCCTGCATGACACACTGCACGTGTGCTTTTGATCTGGCAAAACGGTAACAAAGTAAGACTGTAGCCCATATAGGTCACAATAACTAGTGACCACTGTTGTGCTTTCTGCCATATGTTCTTTTTTTTTTGTCGGAGCAACACAAAAGAATATCTGATTCAATCTAACTCGCTCCACTTGTCCGATTGACCACGGACCCAAAGTTGGTCATATGACCACCATCAAAGGTGAAACTTGCCAATGGAAAGGTGCTGTTGCACTTGGCTTTGACCGTATAAGAATCGTACAAATTAACAGTTAGGTAAGTAGCAGTCATTCTGGAATGTTAACACCTGCTGGAAAATGCAGAATTTTTTTCTCATTATCATTTCGTCTCACCAAACCATACGGTTTCTTCGTGTGAATTACATCGTATGAGAAACGTAAATTGCGGTTTGGAGTGCAGATGCTTCGTTCTTAATGTAATGTAACTTTGGTAATTGATAAGCAAGAAAGTTACCGAATATGTGCGTCGTTTGGATGAGGAAATGGAAGATGATCATAGTTTTCATTTATAAAGAAATGACTTTAATTGCTCAGAAACGCAAAAACCAATTTTCTCAAACTTAGATTCAAATGAAAGTTAGAATGTTTTCATAAGTAAGTGTACAATTTTGTCCGATTTCAACTTCCTGTTCTGAAATTGTAGGGTTCAGTATGTATGAAATTGTAACCTGTCATTTATAGTGATCATGCAAAGAAAAACCTGTTTCAATCCACCTAGTCCAGCATCATTACACCAATCAATCCAGCATCATCATACCGAAGCCTGTCTCATATTACGTATAATTTCAAAAATATCACTAGAGGATTCGAGAATTCCCTCCCGTGGTTGGTGGGCTTGACGGAATTGCCAACATCATCAGATACAATCAATTACAGTTAGAATTTAATATAGATATATGTTACAGTTTTAGCTTAATTATTGAATTTAATGAATGAAATACGGAACGACCTGAATAAGATGTTGATTGCATTACGCTCCAAACATCCGGGGTTTGGAGAGGCCGGTAGGGCTTAACTGAGCTCTGTTTTATGTTTCATTTTCATCCTACCGGCCCTTATTACCAGTGTGAAGTAGAAATTAAATGGAGTGAACGTATCCCAATTGGGTTTCACACGATGACATCAAACGAACGGTAAATGCAGTTCATCTTTGACGTTTATTGGAGGTTTGTGTGCCATGGAATACTGTGGAATGAGATAGAATATTGTAGAATAGAATAAAATAATACAGACTGAACAAATGAGCAAAGCACTGATAGCTGTCAAACGATATTCATCCAGTTCATTTTGTGAGGTTGTGTCATTTTCATGTGAGACCTGATGGGTGAGATGATCTGTGAGTGAAGTGTAAGAGGAAGTGTATGCAAGAACGGTAATAAAGGCCACCGTTTCAGCTCAGGACTAACGATCGACTAATAGTAACGGTACCCTCATTTATATCAGCTCCATTAGTCATTTCGTATACGAAAACCATTAGTTAGAGTGAGATCTGTTGTATTTGTTCGATAGATTGTCTTTAAAAGTAAGATGAAATTAGGAGCATTCGCTTCAAGTTTTCGAGTCGCTATAACAACAGTATTGAACAATTTTCGAACTACTTTTACTGCGATAGTTCTTCACAAATCCGAAGCAAAGATATTGTATTCGATTTGATCTCCATGCATTAATCGAAAGTCGAATAATTGCTAAAATAACATGGTGACACTACTAATGAGATGATTATTGGTACATTAACCCTAGTCAGAATCTATTAGAATAGAAACAGTAGCTCAATGTTACGATGTTTGCTTGTGGAGTACATGTATGTATGTATGTGTGTGAGTATGTTTGCGTGCATATGTAGATGTATATGTATGTGTAAATTGCATGTGTAAATAATTACAGGGTCCGGCACTCGAAGTGTAACCAACTTCAGACCGCTCGCGCAGCTGACGCACGGCTCTCTAAAAATTTACTAAATGACAGTTCGGAGTTGTATTGTTTAACACAAGCGCAAGAAAGCATTTTGCCAAAAGTGAACGCGAAAAAAAAATCAGAGATGGATTTAAAACGTAATAGTGTGATTGCTTTATCTTTAGATGGAAAATCACAACCAGCTCAAACACCTTAAAGTGAATAAAGTTTTTGTTTATCGCACCATAACTCGTTACAATAATACTGGTAGCATCGCAAAACGTCATGGAGGTGGTCATCAAAAGACTGCAACGTCACGTGAGATGGTTCAAAAAGTGAAGAAGCGACTTGAACGAAATCCTTGACGAAGTGCCAATCAAATGGCAAAAGAACTGAAAATATCCGACAGTAGCATCCGCCGCATACTGAAAAATGATCTGAAGGTCAAGCCTTACAAGATCCAAAAGGGGCATGATCTCACACCGAAGCAGCAACAAGTTAGACTTGAGAGAGCGAAGGAGTTGCTTCGTTTGGCCGAAAGCGGTCAATTTCCGAACATTGTATTTTCTGACGAGAAAATTTTTCCAATTGAGCAATTCGTAAACTCTCAAAACGATAGGGTTTACTTGACCAACCGTTCATACGAGAATTTGAGTCATCGATTGGCCACCAGGAGGCAGCACCCGCAACAGATAATGGTTTGGGCCGCTGTAACCGCAGATGGGCGCTCTCCAATCGTTTTCATCGAGCCTGGCGTCAAGGTAAATGCGACATATTATCGGGAAAGTATTCTGGAGGTTGCTTTGAAGCCGTGGCCAGACAAACATTTCGGTGGCAGACCATGGACGTTTCAGCAGGACTCGGCACCGTCTCACAAAGCTCGAGTGAACCAAGAATGGCTGAAAAACAACGTTCAGAACTTCATCACGTCCACACAATGGCTCTCGAATTCACCAGATGCGAATCCAATAGATTATTCTCTTTGGGCCATTTTGGAGAGCAAAGTCCGAACTAAAAGATACACCAGTCTCGAGGCGCTGATAAAAGTTATTGTCCGCGAGTGGGCCAAAATACACCTGCAAATCACATTCGGGCAGCTTGCGATTCGTTTTTTGACCGTCTCAAGGCCATAGTCAAGGCAAAAGGTGGTCATATCGAGCAAAAGTGAATTGATTCTGAAATTTGTATTATTTTTACACATTTTGTACTTTGAATTAAGTAAAAGTAATTTTCCAAACTGAATTTATGCCCTTTTTAATTGGTTACACTTCGAGTGCCGGAACTCAACATTTCCATTCCATATGAAATTAATTCACACTGAGAAAACTGGAAAATCGAACTAAGAAAAGCTCTTAAACTTGGAAAAGAAGGAATAAAAAGAGAGAAGAAAAGGAGAAGAATGATGCAGAATACCAGAGTTATAAAAAAGAAACGAATAAATAACGCAAGAGCATAGGTAAGTATGTAAAAAAATACATCAAGTACCCAACAGGTAAACCCATTTAAAAGATTATTATTATTGTTATTACGTCAAGGAGTGTATCGAAAATCTATCCACAAATTTTTCTTTCAAATTATGATAAAAAAAACGATATTATATTCAAACTAAAAATTGATCCTTTATTGTACGAGGTTAAACTTGAGCATAAAGAAAACCGTATGAAATTTAAGTTATTCCTTCACGAGTTTTCGAACTTTTGATCGAACGCTCTTCATCAAGTTCCGGACAAGTGTTGCATCGCATTTTTTGGACGCTTGAGCCAAAAAATTTTTGAACTCCTGCATGGTCTCAGCTGCCTAACCAGTCTTGTTGAAAACCCTCTTCACGATTGTCCAGTAACGTTCGATGGGTCGAAGCTGAGGCCAATTTGGTGGATTGCTATTTTTTTCAACGAAATAACAGATCGGCTGAAAAGTTCGTATCGTTTCTATGAGAGGGCGCCACTAGAATTAAATCCATACCATTTTCAGTTAGTACCAACCTTTAAAAGATACGTGTATAAATTTGACAGCTGTCTGATTATTAGTTTGTGAGATATTGCATTTTGAGTGAAGCTACTTTTGTTATTGTGAAAAAATGGAAAAAAAGGAATTTCGTGTGTTGATGAAACACTACTTTTTGATGAAAAAAAGTGCCGCCGATACCAAAAAATGGCTTGATGAGTGTTATCCAGACCCTGCACCGGGCGAAGCAACAATTCGTAGGTGGTTTGCAAAATTTCGTACTGGTCATATGAGCACCGAAGACGATGAACGCAGTGGACGTCCAAAAGAGGCTGTTACCGATGAAAACGTGAAAAAAATCCACAAAATGATTTTCAATGACCGTAAAGTGAAGTTGATCGAGATAGCTGACACCCTAAAGATATCAAAGGAACGTGTTGGATATATTATTCACGAATATTTGGATATGAGAAAGCTTTGTGCAAAATGGGTGCCGCTTGAGCTCACAATCGATCAAAAACAACATCGAATTGATGATTCTGAGCGGTGTTTGGAGCTGTTATATCGAAATAAAACCGATTTTTTTCGTCGATATATAACAATGGACGAAACATGGCTCCATCACTTCACTCCGGAGTCCAATCGACAGTCAGCTGAGTGGACTGCACGCGATGAACCGAACCCAAAGCGTGGAAAGACTCAACAATCGGCCGGTAAGGTTATGGCGTCTGTATTTTGGGATTCGCATGGTATAATTTTCATCGACTACCTTGAAAAGGGAAAACCCTCAACAGTTATTGGAACGTTTGAAGGACGAAATTTCATAAAAACGGCCTCATTTGAAGAAGAAAAAAGTTTTGTTTCATCAAGACAATGCACCGTGTCACGAGTCGATGAAAACCATGCTGAAATTGAACGAATTGGGATTCGAATTGCTTCCGCATCCACCGTATTCTCCAGATTTGGCCCCCAGTGACTTTTTCCTGTTCTCAGACCTCAAGAGAATGCTCGCTGGTAAAAAATTTAGAAGCAATGAAGATTTAATCGCTGAAACTGAGGCCTATTTTGAGGCAAAGGACAAATCGTACTACAAAAATGGTATCGAAAAGTTGGAAGATCGCTATAATCGCTGTATCGCCTCTGATGGCAATTATGTTGAATAATAAAAACGAATTTTGGCAAAAAAATGTGTGTTTCTATTAAACGATACGAACTTTTCAGCCGAACTGTTATATACCCTTTTCCACAAGCCAATTGTGAGTGGTTTTGGCATAGTGAGCCGACGCCAAATCCAGCCAAAACAGTGGAGGTGTACTATGCTTCTTATATAAAGGCAGCAATCTCTTCTGGAAACACTCAGATCGACGGATTTCTGCATTTATAGTTCCGGTAGTGTAAAAAATGGTTGACTTCAAACCACAGAAACATATTGCTTCGACCGAGTTTCTCCACATGAATCGACCTGTCCGCATAGCTCACATCCTTCCCATCGACGACACTAACGCATTGTGGATCTGGAAGGGTTTTTGAGTCCTCCTTTACATAAGTCTCATCGTCCATCAGCGTTTGAAACGCATGCATCCGGACCCTGCAAAAGACACGAATACAATTTCCAGGCCCTTGTTGCTGCTTGCTTCTTCTGTTTTACACTTTTTCCGAGATTTTCTGCTTCTTGTAGGTCTTCAGGTGATTTCGCCTCTTGATACGCTGGACAATTCCGACACTCGTTCCTGCTGTTTAGGCAAAATCACGTATTGACATTGATTTGTTCTTCATGATTAGAGATACAACTTTCTGGTCCAGTTTCGTTTTGGAAGAACTGGGATTTCTGCCTCTTCCTGGTAGCTCATCCTAAGAATAATGTTCCCCAAACTTATTAATTATGTTTTTAACACTGGCATGATGAATTCCAAACCGCTTCGCCAATTTTCGCATAGTAATACCCTTCTCACTTAGCCATGTGTCCAGAACTTTAATTTCCACTTCCTTTTCAATACGCGACATTTTGAAAACGCAGAATTTCAACCGCACAAACAAGTAAATAATCGAAAGCTAACAGCAAACGCACAGCATGCTGCGGTCTGAACATAAAATACCATCACAAATACATGCGTACAACACAAATGTATGTGGATAGCTTATTTTCGATATACTCCTTATTACATTACTATTACAATTATTACCACTACATTCCATACAGACCATTACAAGAATCACATACCATAATTTACATTATTACAAAAGCAGATCTACGACCATTGTCATTACAAAAAACAACTAAACTATAAAACACAATCACACATTATAAAGACAATTTTATACAATCTACTTGAATCCGCACAAAAAATAGTGACCAAGTGGGCATCATAGCCTAGGAACGTCTGTGTGTTGATTTAAAATAGAAGCTCATAGAAGAAAATCTTATCAAGGGTCCAGTGTAGAACCGAAGCAAGGGGCTGCTGCCACTGTGACTACTTACAAAAAAAATTTAATAAAATTGGAATTTTTCTTTGGTATAAAGTAACATAACCTATTCAGTCTAAAAATAGTTATATCAAATTAAGAACAATTCCCTAGGCCAATATTTATCGCCTTTCTTTATATTTCTGCGACAATGAATGAATGACCTTCTAAAATTAGGTGCACCTCCACAATCAGCTTTCACGTGTAATTTTAATGGATGAAGTACTATGGATACAGTTGCACTTCTTGTTAAAACGGATGGCGCTCCCCGCCTTCTTGTTAAAACGGATTTGTGGCAAACACCAGTTTAGCAGGGTCGTTGTCCGGCATTCTTGCAACATGACCTGCCACCGTATTCTTCCGGCTTTGGCCACCTTCTGAATGCTGGGTTCGCCGTAGAAGACAGCGAGCTCGTGGCCGCCATACGCCGTTCTCCTGCACACTGCTGAAGGTCGCCCTTAGCACGCGTCGCTCGAAAACTCCAAGAAGCTTGCAAGTCCTCCTCGAGCATGATCGATGCTTCGTGTCCGCAGAGAATCACCGATCTTATAAGCGTTTTGTAGATGGTACATTTCGTGCGGGGATGATGCGTCTTAGTATTTCACGACTAACATTGTTGTCAGCCGTTAGTAAGGATCCGAGGTAAACAAATTCTTCCACTACCTCGAAGGTATCCCCGTCTATCGTGACATTACTTCCTAGACGAATCCTGTCGTGCTCGGTTCCGCCTACTAGAATGTACTTTGTTTTCGACGCATTCATCACCAGTCGAACCTTTGCTGCTTCGCGTTTCAGGCGAGTGTACAACTCTGCTACTGATCCAAAGTTTCTCGCGATAATGTCCATGTCATCCGAAAAGCACACAAATTGACTGAATTTCGTGAAAATCGTACCCCGGCTGTTAAGCCCGGCTCGTCGCGTTACTCCTTCCAAGGCGATGTTGAATAGTAGACATGAGAGTCCGTCACCTTGTCGCAGTCCCCGGCGAAATTCGAATGAACTGGATAGTTCATCCGAGACCCTTACGCAGTTTTGCAACCCGTCCATCGTCGCTTTGATCATTCTAGTCAGCTTCCTAGAGAAGCTGTTCTCGTCCATAATTTTCCATAGCTCTATGTGGTCGATACTATCGTATACCGCTTGAAGTCGACGAACAGGTGATGCGTTGGGACTTGGTATTCACGGCATTTTTGGAGGATTTGCCGCACGGTGAAGATCTGGTTCGTTGTCGATCGGTCATCGACGAAGCCGGCTTGATAACTTCCCATGAACTTATTTGTATTAGGTGACAGACGACGGAAGATGATCTTGGATAGCACTTTGTAGGCCGCATTCAGAATTGTGATCGCTCGGAAGTTCTCGCATTCCAAATGGTCGCCGTTTCTTCCACTCCTCCGGTAGTTGTTCGGTATCCCAGATGTTGACTATTAATCGGTGCCAACACGTGGCCAACTTTTCTGGGCCCATCTTGATGAGTTCAGCTGCGATGCCTTACCAGCTGCTTTATTGGTTTCGAGCTGGTGTATGGCATCCTTAACTTCCCTCAATGTGGGAGCTGGATCATTCCGTCTTCTGCTGCACTGACGTAGTCGTTTCCTCCGTTATCTTGAACCCACATGCCTACGTTCTCCGCGTCGCTCAGGTGCTCATCGAAGTGCTGTTTCCATCTTTTAATCACCTCACGTCCATCCATTGAGAGGCTCCTGTCCTTATCCCTGCACATTTCGGCTCGCGGCACAGAGCCGTTGCGGGATTTGTTGAGCTTCTTGTAGAATTTCCGCGATTCTTGGGAGCGGCACAGCAGTTTCATTTCCTCGCACTCCGTTTCTTCCCGGTGGCGTTTTTTCTCCCGAAAGATGTGGGTCTGCTGTTTCTGCTTCTGTTTGTATTGTTATACGTTCTGCCGGGTTCCATGCTGCAGCATTACCGCCCGCGGTGCGTTCTTCTCCACCAAAATCATTCTGCACTCTTCGTCGAACTATTCGTTCCGTCGACTCCGTTCCACGTACCCGACTCGGCTGCGTTGTTTATGGCTGCTTTTAGTGTATTCCAACAGTCTTCTAGGGGAGCCACATCGAGCTCGCCCTCGTCTGCAACGCTGCCTCGAGATTCTGCGCGTATGCTGAGGCGACATCCGGTTGCTTCAATCGCTCTATGTTGTACCGTAGCGGTAGCAGGTACCGTGAATTGTTGATAACGGAGAGTTTTGGGAGCAGTTTCATCATCAGCAGATAGTGGTCAGAGTCGACGTTAACGCCACGATAGGTCCTGACGACGATTCCATCAATCAGAACGTTGTCGATTTGCGATTACGTCAGCTTTGGCGATCTGCAGATGTAACAATAATGGAGGCTATGTTGGAAGAAGGTGCTGCGAATGGCCATGTTCTAGGAATAGTAGGCCGTTTTCGTTTGTCAGCTGGTAGGCGCTGAACTTTCCAATCGTCGGTCTGAACTTCTTCTTCTGGCCTACCTGAGTGTTTGGATCTTCCATGATGATCTTGACGTCATGCCTTGAGCATCAGTCGTACTCGCGTTCAAGCTGCGCGTAGAATGCGTCCATGTCATCATCAGTACTTCCAGAGTGAGGGCTGTGCACGTTAATTAAGATAAAGTTGAAGGAACGACCCTTGATCCTCAACCTGCACATTCTTTCGTCGATCGGCCACTAACCGATCACGCGTCTCTGCATATCACCCATCACGATGAAAGCTGTTCCCAGCTCGCGTGTATTGCAACAGCTCTGGTAGATGGTATGATCACCTCTAAACGTTCGCACCATAGATCCTGTCCAACACACCTCCTGCAGCGCAACGATGCCGAACCCGCGGTCCTTCAGTAGATCGGCGGTGCTTCTGATGAAGTTGAGAGATCGGCAGTTCCACGTACCGAGCTTCCAATCGCAAGTCCTTTTTCGTCGCAGGGGTCGTTGTCATTGGTCTTGATTCGCTTGATTCTCTTTTGCTGCTTTTCCGTTGCAGTAGTTTTTTACGGCTGACTCGCATGGTCGGACACCAGCCCCCTGAATTTCCGGAGGACCACTGGCACTCGGACGTCGATCAGCCGCCCCTAACATGGGGAACAGACGCTCAGGCTTGCAGAAGCAAACCCCCCCTTCCCTGTCAGCCTACGATCAAAGTTCCCACCGGGGTTGGTTACCCGATCTTCCCTAAGGTTGCTCGCAACCCAGCCGGTTCCACGGGGAGGTAGGGATATGAGTTACTGGGAAGAGGCTGATGACCTCAATGGGGTCTGTGCTGCGCGTTATCCAGCCTTTTTGAGCCACACATCTACAAATCCTGTTTACTCTGTAGCTCCGGAACCTGCAGTAGTATCCACAGCAAATTTAGGAATTTCGTATGAAGCTGTAAGACTTTTCAATTGAACCTATAAGTTTGTGAAAATCGATTTGGCCATTTTAAAGAAATTTGAGTGAGATCCTTTTTTTACAGTTTTTGATAACTATTTCCAATTCTTCCGACACCGGATTCAGATGACCGGAATAGCCGAAGTTGGTTCATTTGCCAACTTTTTTATTCCAGGCATCGGATCGAGCAAACGATTGCAATACCGTTCTTGATATGAATTCAAATTCAGAGAGATCTACTGAATGTTAAGTTGAAAACTCATATGATGGCAGTGTGGAACAGGATCGCTCTTCTATTGAGGAGCGGGTCATTTCGCTGAAAGTCGTTTCGCTTAATGCCATTTCGCCGAATGCCATCTCACCGAAAGTCGTTTCGCCGAAAAAGTTATTTCGCCAAAAAAGCCATTTCGCCGAAAGGGTCATTTTTTTAGGGTCAAAAATATTTTTTTGCTTTAAATCTCCGCATGTGGTGCAGCAACATAACCGAAGTCTAGATGGCTCGGCGGCACAAAACCCCCGAGGCGACGCTAGCTGAGTTGGCCGCCGACCCGCCGTCGGAAGCGGCAGCCTCTTGCATACAAACCTTTAACCGCTTCGTTTGCCCGGTCTACTCAAAGCTGTTTTTGCCTTTCTCTATAGAAAGGTATTAGAATTGCTGGAAAAACCGACTTTCGAACGGAGCCTCGAAGATCCATAGTGTTATATACCATTCGACTCAGTTCTACGAGATCGGAAAATGTCTGTGTGTGTGTGTGTGTGTGTGTGTGTGTGTATGTGTGTGTGTATGTGTGTGTGTATGTGTGTGTGTATGTATGTGCACTTTTCGAAGATATTCGAACGCGCTCAATTTTCTCAGAGATGGCTCAACCGATTTTAACAAACTTGGGCTCGTTTGAAAGCTACTGTCGGGCCATTGATCAAGTTCGAAGATCAAATGGCTGTGACTTTTGGTTCCGGAGATATGATTGTATAAGTGACGTAACCGACAAAAATCGTGCTATTTGAACGCGCTCAATTTTCTCAGAGATGGCTGAACCGATTTTAACAAACTTGGGCTCGTTTGAAAGCTACTGTCGGACCATTGATCAAGTTCGAAGATCAAATGGCTGTGAGTTTTGGTTCCGGAGATATGATTGTATAAGTGACGTAACCGACAAAAAGCGTTGTATTTGAACGCGCTCAATTTTCTCAGAGATGGCTGATCCGATTTTAACAAACTTGGGCTCGTTTGAAAGCTACTGTCGGGCCGTTGATCAAGTTCGAAGATCAAATGGTTGTGACTTTTGGTTCCAGATATATGATGGTATAAGTGACGTAACCGACAAAACACGTTGATTTTTACCGCTCTTGTATATATAAGGGTGCCAAAATTTTGGGATCAACTCTATTTTCGTAAAGTTCTAGTGCTCAAAAGTTTAAGCACCTCGAAAAAAGCCTTCATGCAAAATTTGACCTAAATCGGACATGCTTAAGGGGTGCTGCCCGGTGGTAAAGGTTTGACAATTATCGATCTTGAAAAAGCACCATAGGGGGGAGTACATGAAATTTCCAAAATCGAAAATTTTTTTTGATGCCAAAAGTCTTAAAACTGCATAAAACATCGAAATTTAGTGTCATCTAAAAAAAAATTTTTTTTGAAAAAATCAACTTTCTGGGACTTAGAAAAATTTTCATATTTTTTCTAAGTCCCAAAAAGTCGATTTTTTCAAAAAAATTTTTTTTCTAGATGACACTAAATCTCGACGTTTCATGCAATTCTAAGCCTTTTGGCATCAAAATTTTTTTTTCGATTTCGAAAATTTCATGTACTCCCCCCTATGGTGATTTTTAAAGATATATGAAAATTCCACTAAGTGGACTAAGAAGGCTTTTTTTAGATTAGCACCACTGATTTCAAATAGGCAACGCAAATGTCAAGCACTAATTTGGAAAAATGATGCTGACTGTGTGACATAAACACTGAAGCATGCTTTTGTGAACTACTCGAATCAATCTGAATCAATTAGTTTCGAAATTAGTATCCGAAATTATTTAATAAAATTGTGAAATACATTTTCATGAGACTGTTATGAAAGAAGAGAAAGGCATTATCACACCACTAGGTGGATTAAGAAGGGGTTTTTTAGATTAGCATCACTGTTCTCATACAAATAGGCAACGCAAATGTCAAGCACTAGTTTGAAAAAATGATGCTGATTGTGTGACATAAACACTGAAGCATTCTTCTGTGAACTACTCGAATCAATCTGAATCAATTGGTGTCAAAATTAGTATCCGAACATATTTAATAAAAGTATTAAAATATAGTAATATAGTAATAGTAATAAAATATAATAAAAGTAATAAAAATAGTAGTAAAAAATAATAAAAGAAATATATTTTCATGAGACTGTTATGATAGAAGAGAAAGGCATTATCACACCACTAGGTGGCTTAAGAAGGGTTTTTTTTTAACTTCAGTTAGATTCGAAAGAGCGATAGTGAGGTCGGATAGCATACGAACAAAACGATTTGGCGGAGCCGCATTAGATATTTTTCCATCTGCACTCAGTTATAGGAAAATTCCGCAAACAATTGCCTGATAGCTATACTAATAAAGTCAACAAGTTATTTTGGGAATTCCGTTCTGAGGATCATGAATAAACCTACAAAAAATATTGAAGTCTCTGGATCATATCAGAAGTACGATTGTAGGTCAACAAAACGGGGGTGAACATAATCATTTTTTATTTGTCTTCTTTTATCAATTTCAATTACGATATTAAGACTAATGACGAATTCGGCAAAATTACCCTTTCGGCGAAATGACTTGATCAACTGTATTCAAACCACAATAGCTCTCTTGCTTTAGTACGTGGTACAAAAGATTCAGGCAAATGTGATCGCATTATAGATGATTTCATATATGATGTTTATAGTTTTTATTACATGGACGAAAATGATTTGGTTATGTCATTAGCGGTTCAAAACACCGAAAGGGATAACTGTGACGGTATAGTAAATGCAGCAGAGTATGATTATTTATCTTATCAACACCAAAGCTTCGGAATGAGTTCAAGAGCAATATATAGTTGCTTAATCCTTGGAGGGAAATATAATTCAAGGAAAAAATGATCAAAGCTCTGCACCCAGTCTTTTAAATCCTTCAGCTGAAAATGTGTAACAATGGTACTCTAAGCACCAGCGGTGGGATAAAAACTTTTTGAATGCTGCCAATATTATTTCTCCACAAATCATTGATATCAAATCTAACATTCACACACCGAATTACAGAAAATGCTGCACTAAATAAAGAAAAGAACAATCTGAAAAGTTAACATCTTCTCCGTACCGGAAACTGCTTAAGCAAGCACATGCATTTGAATATATACGAAACAGAAAAAAAACTCGTCGTAATCCTAAAGCTAAGAAAAACAATATTCAAGAATTTTTGCCACACTTGTGATTCACAATTCACATTTTCATTGAATGGATCGGGAAGGAAAAAGTGCATTTATTGTTTGGACTGGCTCGATGTTGAGTGTCAAGATGAAAAAGTAGACTCAGTGAAATGTTTTCTATGTGGATCGATCTAATATAATAATTGCTTTATAGCCCGTTCGCACTATACCGGGACGACCGGCACGGGACCATCCGGGACTATCCGGGACGTTTTTTTTTCCTCATCGGCGATGACTGAGCTGCCGGCGTGTGTATGTATTGGAATCCCGGATCCGGGATAAAATCCATTTGGTTGCCACCGATATTCCTTTCCGAGTTTTTTCTAGTGCCGACGGTGCGAAAAACTCGGCGAGAAATATCGGCGGCAACCAAATGGATTTTATCCCGGGTCCGGGATTCCAATACATACACACGCCGGCAGCTCAGTCATCGCCGATGAGGAAAAAAAACGTCCCGGATAGTCCCGGATGGTCCCGTCCCGGTCGTCCCGGTATAGTGCGAACAAGCTATTATGATGAATTAAATCCTAATAAAATGAAAAGTTGAAAAGAAAATAATTACATTATGATACAAAGTTCAATGTAATGTTTTGTTTCAAAGTTTGAATGAAGCAAATACCAATTTCTGCAGAATACTTTTTTAGCGTTTAGAATCTGTCAGCCATAAGCCAATGTATAGGGCTATTGTACCAATAGTCATCTCGTTAGTAGAGTTGCCACGTTATTTTACTACTTACTCGATGCCGCAATGCCGCCAAAAAATGGTTCGAAAATGGTTCAATACTACTGCTATAGTATTGAACGAAAACTCGACGCGTACACTCCTAATTTCATCTTACTCTTAAAGTCAATCTATCGAACAGAGACAGCAGATCTCACTTTAACTTATGGTTTTCGTATATGAGACGACGACTGCAGCTGAGATGAATGGAGGTACCGTTACCATAAATACTCTCATTTTGTAGTGTTACGCAACGAAAGTTGATTAGAACTGATAGTTTCATTGTTGCAAAGCTGATAACCAACCACGTTTGACTGAAAGAATCTAAGAATTTTGCAAAGCAGTGTGCTTTTAAACTTGTGCACTTTTTATATAGTCGCTGGGGCACTTTGACGACGGTATATGAAAAATTTCCGAAAAAAGATGCTTTTAAAAATGTGTTTTTAAGATCTTATTTTCATTGTATCTTAAAATGATATGAAGCAACAGGTTTATTCATATTTGTGTAACGAATTATCATACTTTTGTACAGAAAATAGATCGCGAAAAATAGAGATTTAGGGATTTTTGTTAAAGGGGTATATTATCACATTTGCCCAAATATGACTATCTAAGCAGTCTAGATAGTCATATTTGGGAAAATGTGATAGGATCATCTTCTTCCCCAAATTCAAGTTTGAAAAATTTCGCAAAAAATCCAGTATATTCATTATACAAAATCATTAATACTGCTTCTGTTATGATCAAGCACGACTACCTCGGCGAACTTATAATCATTAGTTGAAACAAAGATTAAAAGAAATATTCGAAACGATACCCAGAAGAAAAGTATTGCGGTAACAGAATCAGTCAGTGGTTCATCGAATCTGAACGCAGACAGTTCTCCGCCGTGAAAACTTTTCACAAACATTCCCTCCCGGCAACTCCGATAACCATAGTCCAAGAGAATCGTGTTCCCATGGAGCTGGTAAGCCGTCATCAGTGTAGTAAGCTTCCATGTCCTATCCACTAATTTACATCTTGATTAATTAATTAAAATCTTTTCCATTTTCTCTGAAACGCCACGATGCGATGCACTAGCTTCCCGCTGCAAGAGAGAGATAGAGAAAAGCTTCAGATTGGCTTCACTGACACGATAGCAATCTTTATCTGCATTCGTCTCGCTTCCTAGCTACATCCACGGCGACAAGGTGCTAATTACCACGGCCTCTGCGGTGACTAGCATGGAAAACAACCGGTGAAGTCCAGCTTGGTCATTTCAAATGGTTGTCTGGATGCGCTACTCTAGTGTTGGCCAGACATAGGGATTGCATGCAGTTCCGCAAAAAAAAAGAACTGAAAAAAACTTGTTACCTTTTTACTAGCGAAAGAATAAATATTTGAAGAATTGTCAATGTCACTAGCGCATAGCTTCACCATGGTCCGTCATGCGTGCGTAGAAACATCGACGGATAGCATAACTACTCGACTCTTGACTCCAGTGCCGCTGGATATAGTTTTTGCTCCGTGTCATCATCGTTGTTATAGTTTGTTCTTGCTACTACTGTGGAACATTTTCCTACACGGCACTGGAAAAATGTCTAATTTTAAATACAATGAACTCAATTGAGGGATTGCGTGTAGGTATTCAATATTGAGCTATTAAGGTCAATGTTGTGCTCGAATGTTTCCGAGCAACAACCAAAAAAATGCGCTCAGAATGGCAATTTGAATTTACTCAAGAGATTAATTTTATTTACACAACTGTTATAATTGAATGCGGTTTACCTAATTTCAACTTCTCGCACTGAATTCCCGTCAATGGTGTTTTTTCCTGTCCGTTCTCCGAACAATGAAACGCACAGATGGAAGAATAGACATGAAAATCTCCACAGCAAGTTTAAAACATTGAATTATTCAGTACTCTTTTGTAACCGTGTAGACTTGATCATAAGACCGCAATGTGTCAGTGTTAACAAGAAAATTATAATTATTTGTTTTTTTTCTCCTGGGCTTTTGGGCAACACCTCCTTGATCCATAGGAACGCAACAGCTAGCCAGTTCTGTTAGTCCATCTATTTTAGTTTTGCTTCAATGGTAAGTGCCTGCAAGGTCTCCCATTTTTCCTATTCACGATGAATGATTGTCTCCCGTATCTTTCTGACGGCAACCGGAGACCAGTTGAATGACTGCGAGCTGCTGGTAAACTAATGCGCAAGTGATGTGTGCCTAGAAAATGATTGCTTTTGCTGCTGGTTGATTTTCTTTCCCATAAAGGTTATGATTAACATTGTAGATTTTTACCGCTGGCATTCCGATGTGCAATTAAGATATCAAGCAGGCTCATTTTTCATAGCAGAAGCTAATGGTGGTATGCAGAATTCTAAATGGAAACAATGGAAACAACCGAAGAACGCGTAGTGAACATTTTTGTTTCATACTTCTGTGCACAAACGCAGAAATGACAGCAGAAACTATACGAATTGTGACGAGAATTTGTTTTATCTCGATTGACCATCGATTGCGTATATACATTCAATCTCTAATTGAATTCGATTGACATATTGTCAAATTTAAAATTGGCATTTAATACTTTTTACCAAGACCATTCGGTACAGCTCGTCGAGATCACAAAATATATGTGTATTTATGTTCGTACGTATGTAAATGGAACAAGAATATGTACTCGATTGTCTCAGAGAGGACTGAACAAACTCAGATTCGAATGAAAGGCCTCGTGATCCCATAATCTGTTATTGCCCCAAATCAGAATCAAACTTTCGATTCTGGACTAACGGAGCATAATGTGCAAATAAATTAAAATAAGTGCATTCGATTTTCTCAGAAACCGCTGAAGCGATTTTCATAATCATAGATTTAAAGGTAAAGGGTTACAATCCCATAGAGTTAAATTAAATTTTATCTTGATAAGGTTTCTGGCTTTGGAATGAAAGGTTGTATACAAATTTTCTAGAACGTGTTTTTATAAAGCTTAAAAAACAAGAAAAATCTTTTCGACTAGCCATGTAATTATTGGTCTGTGCAGATCTAGTTAGTTGGTCGCCAACAAGTTTGATTCTTGGTCCTGCTGCTCGAAATTCTGGAAATAGAGGCCAAAACTCACGAAAAACAACTCACTTGATTTTTGCAAGGATCGTTCAACCGATTTTCATAATCCAAAGTTGAAACTAAGGGTCTTATTATATTATTATTGAATTTTATCCGCATCCCCCTTCCGGTTGCGAAATTACAGGGAAAATTTCCGACCATCGATGCAAAAGTAAAATTTTCAGCTCTTATTTTCATACATATAGTTATATGCTTTTTGTAGGGAAATCTTCTCGTTAATTTTCGCCACGTTTTCCCACCGTGGAGTAAAATGAGATAGGTGGGGCAAAATAGAAACTCAAGTCAGCAGCTTTCCGAAACTATTATTGAACTCAAATACATATGAAAAAGTTGAAATATACCTCCAGATGAAATCCATTGCAACTGTTTTTGATGTCCTTTTTTTTACATATTTACAGATCTTTTTTGTGAAGCATATGATAAAACCTGTTCTAATCCACCTAGCAGTGCATCGAAACCTTTCTCATACTTCTTATATTCTCGAAATGAAACGTTTAAGCTATCATATTTGCCATTGTTTTGATTGACTTGTGACAGGTTGCGTTGTCTGGATGAAACAACGATTTGTTTATAGTCTTTGCTAAGACGAAGAGCCGTCTCGAGCTAGTTTTAATATGATCAGTACCTAACGGGGAAACAGGGACTCGAACCAGTAGCTAACTCCTAACCGGGAAATGGTTTTACCAATTAAACTATCCTGCATATGAAAAACCCATGAAAAGAAAGTTCAATTGACTGGATGAAACTAAGCATGCTTCGCTGTACTTAGCAACCACAGTATTCACTTACAGTCCCGTATCGACGAAAACAAATTCAACAGAAACACATACAATGATCACGATTCTACCCATCTAATTTTGCCGCACGATACTAATACTGATACCTTTAACATATTGTGTTTTCATATGCAGGGTAGTTCAATTGGGTAGTTCAGGAGTAAAGTGAAGAATCCATGTTTCATCCATTGTCGCATATCGACGCAAAAATTTCGGTTTGTTTCGTTTAAACATGGCCAAACACTGCTCAGAACCATAAACACGTTCTCATTTTTGGTCAACATTGAGCAAACACTTTGAACATAGCTTTCTCATAGTCAAAAGCGCATGTAATATAAAACCAACACGTTCGTTTGATAACTTTACGATGTCAGCTAACTCACGCAACTTCACTTTTCGATCATTCGAAACGATTTTGTGGATTTTTTATGTTTTCTGATGTTGCCGCCTCATTTGAACGTCCACTGCGTTCTGCATCATCGGTGTCGCTACGACCACGTTTGAAGTCAGCAAACCAGCGTTTTATTGTTGTTTCTGATGGAGCGAAATCTACAGTACATTTTTAAAGGCATTGCTTTGCTTGAACCGTCTTTTTTCCCATCAAAAAGCAGTGCAAAATTAAAACACGAAATTGTTTTTTACCCACTGTTCTGAAAATAACAAAATTAGCGTCACTCTTAGCACAATAACTCACAAACTAATGAATAGAATATCATGAAAATCTAACAGTTTCTCTTTCAATTAAAAGGATATTTTTATTCAGACCTATTTGCGAAAAAACTTTACGTGGCCGATTGAGCCGATTTTATAAATAACTTTTTTTTGAGTTGGATCTCGTTGTCACCCTTTTTCTAGGGGGAGAGGAGCTTCCATTTCCCTCCTGCGAGGATTTAGGGGCACTTCGTTCGTGGTTCGTCTCGTTATCCATTGCCGCATCGATGGTATTGTTGTTGATTTCCGTCTTCTTTTCGTTGCTAGTTGCTGTAGATGCATCTTGTTGTACATTGTTTGCAATTGCTGGTTGGTTGGAGGGTAAGTTGTTAACCGCTGCTGATGTACTTGGTTCTATAGGGGATGATGATGGATTCGTTGAAGGGGATGCTTCATTGTTGTTGGTGGCTGTCACAGGTGCACTGGGGTTGCTTGGGGTTTTTGTGAAGGAAGCACCGTTGTCCTTTTGTGTAGTTGTCTTCTTGTCCAGTTTATCACATGGCTTACCGTAGTGAACAGCTTTTTGGCAATATTGACATGTGGCCATCTGATTGTCATAGGTAACAAGTGATTTGCATGGAATTCTTGTATCTTGACCGAAAATCACATAAGAAGGTATAGCCTTCTTCAAGTGTATGCGTAATAAACGTACGCCGGGGAAAAAATTCTTCCAATTTTTTCTTCGATAGAGAGAATCTCTCCATATTGGGACATAGTTTTGCGAATATTAGAATCGGTGACGCTTGAGGGAAGATCATGCACACGCACTTCTATAGCACTATCTTCCATATATACTGGAATGTTGTACTTAATGTTCTCGTGCTCCACATAGTGCACATTGTTATTGTCTTTTGCGAATTGAATTGCATCCAACTCTTTATAAAACTGGATGTAAATAACATTATTTGTCTTATTGCATTGAAGTAAATGCACACGTTTAAGTTCGAGATACATTTGCTCCTTAAGCAAACCTTCAAGTTCTTGTATCGAAGGTCGAATTTTGCACTGCCTGAAGTCAACAACAATTGTATGCTTTCGAGTCGGCGGTAGCTTTTGTTCGTTTGGTTCACTCATTTCGTTCTATTGTTCACTACACAATACTGTACTTGGTTTCTTCCGTCCCGAACGTAAACGGTTTTGTTTTATCGACTGACTTGGATGAGACGTGAAAGCGAACTGGGAAATCTAACAGTTGTCTTTTAATGGATATTATTAACTGAACAAAATGTGACTGCAACAAAACTAGTGCCATCTATGTGTTAGGCCCGGGACTTCCCAGACCAGGTGTTAGATGTCGTATTCAAAGGATTTCGTTCATTGTTACATCGTCTAGTATAAAACCACGGTCTATGAAATACAATTCCCACAGATATTTACAAAAATTCCGGAATTATAAGTTGGGTCGTGATAAAGTTCAATAGCGCTCTGAGTTCGTAAGACTTTTCATATCCTTGTCGTATGATCACTCTTCGACCTCCGGATAGCATTTTAGCAGATATTAACTGAATTCCGTAGTCCCGATAGAAAACAAATCGTATTCGGAGAGTATTATTTCATCGAGCAACTCCGTCTGAATGCAATGTTTGCATCAAATGAATTCAAACATTATCAATAATACAGATTGCAAACAGTCATATCCAAACCTTCAATCTACAAAATATGTCAATTATAACCTCTAAATATAGTATGACATATCACACATCGGAATATCGTTCTTAGTGTCGTTTACCTATTTTAAACAATAATAATATGAAAAGCGATATTATGTTTGAGATAGAAACATTAAGTTATTATTATCAATATTATCATTTTTAAACACAGCATATACGTAAATATTGATTATTTTAGACAATATTACTACACAACCGGCTGCTGAAATTTCATATAGATCGCAAAACATAAGATTCCAATGCATGCCTTTTCAACTAAGCTTCAATCGATTGAAATTTTTCCATTCTTTATGCCACACTACCGTAAAGTAACTATGGTTTCATCAATATGGCTGCACCGATGACGCAGAACTGCGATCAACCAATTCAAACATCGTAAATAGACATTTGGCGTTCGGGGTTTTCAACACGATTGGCAAATCGTGCTTGGTGCCAATGAATTCGGTTGTATTTTGAAAACTGTTCGATCTTCCTTACAATCTATACGGAATTGAACAAAGCACGCTGTGTTATTCGTTCGCAAAGGCGGTAATGTTTTCTTCTTACGTACCAATGTCAACCGGTTTTGCATCGTCGTTTGCATGTATGACGGTTTGAAAATTTGTACTTACATCCTATAATTTCGGAACTGGAAGTCGCATCTGGATGAAATTGCACTGTACTATTTGGGATAATGAGATTTTTAATTTGTATCGAATTTAATGGAAACGGTTTAACCGTTGCTAAGAAATAGAAATAGGAATTTTTTTCACAATTATCGGTGCTTTTGGAAACGGGAATCGGCTACCAGTAGTCTCAAAGTAGGTTTATTTATTCACCAACAAACAAGAACTGGAAGAATTTGTCAGCAAGTTTTATAAAAATTTGCACATCGTTTCGTCATCATTTGTGAAAAAATACTCTTGAAATTGAAAAGTTTTCATTCATTGCACTGTAATACCGGAGGCGGAAGTCTGATTCGAATCGACTTTTCAAGGAATTTTTAATGAATTTAAAAGCTTTTCATTTGCAACTTAGCTTATTTTCACATCGGTTAAGGGATTTCCGAGAAAATTGAGTGCGATTTTTCTTATAAATGTTTACATATTACCTTGTAATTACGTATTTTTATAACGGATTTGATGAATAGGTACCGGAAAGCGTTCCACGATAACGGCGTCCGGTTTACTGGTATTCCATGAAAACCCCTTACAACATGGCTATATTAGAAACGGATTTGATGTGTCATTACCGAAAAATGATGTTTGAGGTCGATCCGAAATCCAAGATGGCAACTTCCGGTTTGTTGATATCCCTTGAAAACCCTTACAATTTGAGAAGGGGTTCCCAAGAAAGAAGTCACTATATTGATTTTCGAAACAACAACAATATCCAAACAGTTCCCTACTCTTATTTGAAAGGTCCCCGGCGAACGACCAAAAGGTTAAAGCCGGGGTAAAATAAATGATATTAATAATAATGATTATTATTTGAAAGGTTTTCAAGGAATATCGATAAACCGGAGATCACTTCTATGCTGAAATTAAAAACGACATCAAACATAGTTTTTCGGCATCTGTTCAGTGTTCCTCTTCCGATAATACCAATATTGTAAGGGTTTTTAGGAAACATCGATAAACCGGAAGTCAGAACCTCAAACATCGTTCCGAAAGTATCCAAACTATAAAAGGTTTCAAAAAATATCTATAAACCGTAAGTCGCCATCTTGGATTACGAAACGACCCAAACATAATTTTCCGGCTCACATATTTCAAGGGTTTTCAAGAAATATTAATGAACCGGAGGTTTGCCATTTGTGATTTCCAAAATAACCCAAACATCATTTCACTCTTACAATCAGATTCGCTTGCAAATACTAACCCGCTCGCACTTCCTTCTTTTCTCCGTCTTCCACCATCTTTTCGATCACTAATTAGATTTACATGCCGATTCTAACCTCGTTGTTGCCCACGCCTACATTTCACCCCCTCTACCTACCTTCATCATCTATTTACCTATCCATTTTCTCTCCCCTCTCTGTCTATTTCTGCCCTGTAGTGCTTGGTGTCATAAATTAGAAATAGGATTATAGGTTTAGTTTTAATTATTAGTTTTTATTGTTATTGTTAAGCCTAATTGTATCTGTTGGATCATTGTTGATACGAAAGATGAGGAGGTTTTATGCCTGCTGGATAGTGAGATTGCCAAATTTCATCTCCATCGGGCTTTTTCCTGCTCCCAAAAAATAAACAAAATAAACCCGTTCCAAAAATACCCATATTGTAATAGTTTCCATGGAATATATATGAGCCGGAAATCGTTTTCATTGTATGAAAAAACCTCGTTTTACGAAGTATTCCTTTGCGACAGTAGTGAGAGTTGCGGATAACTTGAAGGGGAAATAATGTTTGAATTAAAAATAATTGAAATGTTATCGTTATTTGAAAAAAAAAAATGAAGTTTTAAATGGTGATGTACGAAAGTAGTTTAGATCCGTAGATCAATTTTAAGTGCAGTTAAAGGTTTTTCTTCTAATTACCAACGGCATCATTGCCAATATCAAAAGTGCTATTAGCAATACTAAAACACGCTACCAAACTTTATATCGTGAATTTTTGGAAAGTTGCAAAACCACGAATATCAGTGTTCCAAAGTTTTTCTAATAAAGTTTTCAATCAGAATAAAAGTATATCGGTGAAGAAAAAGATGATTGGTGGTTCATATAGATTGCTTATGCCACAGAGTTATAAAAATCTGTTGAAATGTTAAAGTGAGCGAAAAAAAAAATATTCCTAGAAGATATTTCCAGTGAAAGTCCGCAACATTTTTGCACAAATCTTTCTTCAGAGTTGATAGTTTATCGAAAACGTTTATCCATACGACGAATGATTATGTCACTAAATTGCAGTAGCAATTCCACACAACATATTTACCCTTATGCGAAAAAAAAAGTGCTTAAAAATTTTGATTTTAATACTAGCAAAGAGACATTCTAACCAAGAATAAGATTACGATTAAATGAGTATAAGTCTAATTCTGTGCGAATTTTTTTTAACTCGAAGACATATGAATAAAAAATAAATAAATTCATGCTTTGTTTACAATAAAAGCAGATCTGAATAACGGATGGTAGAGGGCACAAATCTCCAAATAACTAGGGGAACGTGCTAATTGAGCCAATTAGTTCTGATTCTGATTACAAAACAATCTCAAATTTGTGGCATCGGTTAAACGGAATTCGGCAATTATAATGATTATTGATAATTAACTATGCAAAAGTTATTTCGTTTCGTTTCGATTATAGAAGAATTAATTTTGTGGGCGGTCACCTTTCGGGTCGGAAAATGTTCAGACAGGGTTGTTATTTGATAATAAAACCAGATTCAAGTATGTGTTTTAAGAGTTGATATAAGCACTTGAAAATGTATGTCCAGAATAAATGATGATCCCATGATCAAAAGCTTTTCTGAACATTTTCTTCATTCCTTAGGTATCAATTTACTTATGGCAGTTAGATTGCTTTTCCAAAATTCCATCATCAATCGTGCGTTTCGTCTATAAACTCGTAAAGATTGAATAAGTAATAATTTATGTACAGAAGAATTGCAACAGAAAAATAAAATAGCATCCTTATCGCCGAAGGGGAACGATGCAGAACATCGTCAAGAAATCAACAAAGCGATACTAAAGTCACCCTCACGATGGCTGGCGAATGCTCCCCTTGGTGACTGCACATTAATCAAAGTTTCGATTTCCGTCTGTGTAGTCCTTGGTGGCAGAAAAATTACCCCCATATCCTTATTACCGTAAATTGTTTTCTTTTCGCTGCCGGCTGGCCAAGCCATCAGTTCCGGGTGAAGGAAAGCTAGGCGCATATAAACACATTTTCCCCAGAACTGGTGCATTATTGTGTCAGCACGAAACAATTTTCTTACCCTGCGTTGCGGTACGTAGTGTTTTCCAGCTGAATACTGCATGCGGATATCAGAAAGGCACTGCAGAACCATATCCGAAGCATCCCCCTAGGAATGGTTATATCTACTGTGTACTGTGCGAGTTATACTGAATACTTACTGTCACCGTCTTGATCTGTAGGAACGTTACGCTAATGGAGATTTCCCATTCGGAAGCTTTGATGGATCGCATATCCCCGGGCAAAACATTCAGTGGTTAAAAACTGAGGGGTCACCCAGGCAGGCGTTCTTTTGCTGGAAAGCATCTCTGCATTGGTTTGCAATATCACCAAATAGTACGTATAATCGTAATATTACCGTCAAGTAAGTAATTGTTATGCTTTTTCCATGCTGTTATTATTGTGATTGTGATTGCGGGATACGTGTTCCGAGTCAGTGTCGGTGTTGCGACCGAAGAGAGAATAACACGCATGTGAGTTATCACATAAATTGCAGAAAGAAAGCCCGGTTCTATCATTAGATCACGTACTTCCATGGTTATTGCACGAAGAAGTCGGCGCGCTGATGCAATTTCACGTCCCCTGAGTCGCTCCGATAGATACAAAACAATTTTCCACCACTGAGAGCACACACACACACAACGTACTAAAAGCAAGCTTCATCTAGGGTGGTGATCATTGGTAAAGATTGAAATAAGTGTAATCTAGCAAGAATTATGCAAACGAGACTGTCACCAACAGTAGTTCGACTTGTCACAACAGTGTTGAATGAAAGATTATAGATTATTATTGATAAACGAAGTAACTCATGAACTATTCGATGGGATATTTATCTCAATAACAAAAGATATGAATCAATCAAATCAATGTAGTTGTTCACAAGCTACCGAATCACGGATTTGGTTTAGCTTTAGAAACTGCCCGCTTGATGCTTGATCTGTTATTGATCCCGAGCAATTTTTCTGCGGTAATATGCTTGGGAACAACGCGTTGTGCAACATTGCGAAAGCTGCATCGGACTCTGCATGTTGATCAATGTCAACTTCGGCAACATCCAACATTTGGGATTAGAATCGTTATTTATTCGGTGCATGTTGCCACTAAATATAAGCCGAGGATTCCTCTGCATTCTCAAATGCATCATATGACAGGGTAGTTTGTTTTTAAGTCTCCTAATCCTTTGGGTGGTGGTCACTTCACGTAAAGATCGAAATCTGTATTTTAGCGATAAATGTAGTTGATTTACTAATTTTAGCTATTTTTTTTACAAGTAAATAAATCTGACGATTGCTAATTGGGATCTGTTAGTTCTCATTCCATTTAAACTGCTAAAATGTTAATAGATATGTTTAATTTTTTAGCTGGATTCACTAATTAAACGTGCAATCTTAGAAAAGACACACTCCATTTTCATTCAACGAACTAAAAAGAAAATTCTTGAAAATAGTTACCAACTCTTGAACACAATAGAAACCCTATTATCACGGTTTGATGTGTTACTTACAAAACAAATCACCGTCAGCTGAGACAAAACTGAAACCCAGAAACATCCACATATCCAGTAGTTTTATCCACCCTAACCCTAGCACCCGTGTGTATTCTATTTTGTGGCATAGACAAATGCTTCGTCCTCCACAATGAACAATGGCAAAGTTACGGTTCGGGACCTAATGCATGACTCCACCTCCACACGAAGGATGGCTTTGGGGGGAACTCTTGGATCGCACTCTATGTTAAACATCGCGATGTGTGATTTTATCATTTGCTTAACCCACATTTGGCACCGAGAACCAACTGCTGGTTCGAATGTAATTATTAGACAGAACATGACATTGTGACATGAATTTTTCAGTAGGTAGAAAGTACGATCAGCGGGAAATTTCGTTTCGATCGAATCAAAGGTTTGAATGTGGAAAGTGGCATTAATATGCGTTTAAAAGGTGAGAGAAGAAAAAATTCATCACGCGTGTTTGCTTTCCTCGAACTCGAACGACGACTTTAATGTAGTGAGCAAAATATCAATCTCACCATTCAACTGGGCGTAAAAAAATTAAAAAAAACTCTTTTTTTTTTTAAATTTTTTAGTGTTATAAAATAATGCCTTTCTTTTCTTATTTAAAAAGTTTCAGAAAAAAAAAATTATGTAACGAATTGTTGACACAAATTGAGTTAGATACATTCGGGATCATCCTGATTGATTTGAGTAACTTACTGAAGCGTCCTCCAACGCTTACGGTGCTTATTTGGTAACTGTAACCGAAATTATTAATAATAATACATTTGAACTTGATCGATGACCCCTTTCTAAGAAAATTGTGTAGATACAAGGATGGTTTATAACCGATAGGTTATGTCACTTATAAGATTATATTTGCCGAACCAGAAATGATCTTCCAAACTTCATCAATGACCTTAGCATGTAACTTTAGAATAAGTCTAAGGTTGATGTCAGAGTGAGCGCGGAACGTAGACCAAAGCGAAGCGATTCAATGCGATATACTGTTTTCGCATCGCATTCACTCTGACAGGTTTGCTTTGATTAAACGCAACTAGCTCGAATGCGCGTCTTGACGCTTCGCGTTACGTTTTCACTCTGACAGCAACCTAAGGTTCAGTTCGTGCTCGCATCTCATCCGACACAGTCGAAAATTTCTTACGGTCGAGACGACAGAAACAAAGACAATACAGTGCAGTGAACAATAGAGTGTACGAAATGGACAAATACTATTTAACAAAACCTGAAACTTGGCCTACAAGATCAAATTCAATTTGTATTGATTTCAAGCGCTGCAAAGTTAGACCAGCAGCAATCGAAATTGAAATTTTGCTTAAGGGAGGGGTAGGGTCTAAATGATGGAAAAAGCGATTTTTTTTTCAGAATTATCGTTCAACAAAATAAATTCAAATGTTTTGCATGTTAAAAACCACTATTTGAATAACATTTTGTGATATTTTCGTGGAAAAATATTGACAAATAAGTCGGTAAAGAGGTACTTTTGAGAAGAATTCTAAAAAATCATTTTCGTTCGGCACGTCATTATAGACATTGCATTTCGATGCAAAGAAAAAAATTGAACTTCCGAGTTTTGCATAAAGCAGTTCAATTTAAACTTCTATGCACTGATGAATCAAAGACGAAACGTAAACATATCAATTAAAAATCATGATTTGCGGTGTCCACTGTGTCTCAGCGCAGACTAATCAGAATCGAATAATATTTTCAAAAAAGCATATTTTTTCTTTTATAATTTGTTATAATGAAACATTTTAAGAATGTTTTGTCAAGTTTTCAAGTCAATCAAAGCAGAAGTTTTGGGTCTATGCGCCGAGTTCTTATTTCTTCGCAGTATGATACAAACGAAGATAATGGCCCATCACTTGCTGAGTTTTGTTCCCATAGGCATGAAAATTTCACGGAATGTTCTTGAAATATTTTACTATAAGAAAATACAAAGACAAAAATAAATGATTTCTCAAAAGTGTTAGACCCTACGTTCCCCTTAAGGAACAAATGCACCTAAACGTTAATGATGTAAGTGAAATTCAATTCAACAAGGCGTCTAACTGCGTGTACATTATGTTCAAGCGTGAAAGAAATGCAAATACATTTGCTTGGGTTAATAACGGGGTGCACATTGTTGATCATGACAATGTTAAATATAAAATCCCTGTGTACATGGTGGACAATACCATAGAAGTACGCGTGCATGACCTTCCTCCGCAGACCAGCGAACAGTTCGTTCGGGAAAGTATGTCGCTGTACGGTGAAGTTCTTTCCATTGAAAGGAAAGTATGGCGGAATTTTTTCCCGGGTGTCCGGAATGGCGTGCGAGTGGTACGTATGCAACTACGTAAAGCAATTCCATCTTACATCATTTGTGATCAAGACGGGATACATCAGTGTAAAACGCTGATTACGTATGAAAATCAACATGGTGCATGTCAGTTTTATGAAAAACTTGCACACTACGGCAATACCTTGCACTGAAACTGCGAAAAGGACATCTTCAAACAAAAACAAGGACAACCGCTCAACAACGGAAACTAGTGAATGCAGTGCTACTGTTTCAAAAACACTTTCACCATCAAACCAACTATTAATTGCAATCAATGTACAAAGCGCATCTACAGCAACTAGCAATGAACCCAAGACTGCGATCAACAATGAAAACAAGGAAACGGAAACCACTCACAACTCCAACGATGTAGCAATGGATGATATGAGCCACTGACAAAGTGACCTCCAATCTTCGCTAGAAGAAAATGGAAGCTCCTCTCCCCCTAGAAGAAGGGTGACAACGAGATCCAACAATTAAAAAATAATATTATCTAATAAAAACATCCATGGGTAAATCGGCCACGTAAAGCTTTTATATACGCAAATTGGCCTGAATAATTTTTTTTATAAAAATAAACCTAAGCTTGATCGTCATTTAGGTTTTGGTACCTCGTGGGTAACGATTTGTGCAGAAGTGCACATGACTGTTTTGATTGTTTTACGTTTCGAATTCAGCTCATCAGTGCATTAGCAGATTATGTTGACTGCTAATGCTACCTCGCGGATCAACATAATCCGCTAAGCAGACGTAAAGTCATTGCTATTTACAATGCACTAAGGTTGATGTCAAAGTGAGCGCGGAACGCGGGCCGAAGCGAAGCGATCCAATGCGATATACTGTTTTCGAATCGCATTCACTCTGACAAGTTTGCTTTGATCAAATGAAACTAGTTCGCACGCGCGTATTGACGCTTCGCGTTCCGCTTTCACTCTGATTGCGTCCTAAGGTTGTTGTCAGAGTGAAAGCGTCATGCAAAGCGTCTAGAAGAGCATTCGAGCTAGTTGCATTTGATCAAAGCAAATCTGTCAGAGTGAATGCGATGCGAAAACAGTACATTCGCTTCGGTCCTCGTTCCTCGCTCACTCTGATATCAGAATGTACCGCAACTGAGACTTTCTAAGCCGGTACTTAAATTTCACGATGACTATTGTTATAGTGATCATGAAAACTGTATGCCAGAAATCGTTCATACAAATACTGTTGTTGAATCGGTACCTATATTAACAGGTACATTGGTACATTAGCCTGTCAAGCCGAACGACAGATATTTGATTGCGGAAAATGAAAATATTGAAAAGTACTAGAAACTATACGTGTAGTGAAATACGAAAACTAATATTTATATTCCAGGGAAGTTTCAAAATTGAAATATGAGAACGAAAATTTAAAGAGAAAACTAGAGATTGCTAAACCTGATTCTATGCTAACGAAACTGCAAAAAACTCTGGGAGAAGATCAATATGCGTTGATAACGACTGGATCAAAAAAAAACCGCGGAGGTGGTCTAATCAAAGCATAATAGAAGGATTACAGACCAGATTTTACTGTGGATACACAGCTTACGAGATAGAGCGAAAAAAGCACAAATTACCTAGTAGCAGAACTTTGAGGGAAAGACTGCAATACCTCAACTTTGAAAGTGGTTGTCTCGATGAAGTCTTTGAGCTTCTTAAGAATAAGAGTGCAGCCATGAACCAACCTGACAAACATTGTGTAATTGTATTTGATGAAATGGCAATTCAGCCGGGAAATATGTACTGTGCAAATTTAAAGAAATTCGTTGGAAAAATCACCCTCCCGGGGCATGAAGGGATTGCTAATCATGTTCTTGTATTTATGTTAGTTGGAATCCGCACTCGTTGGAAACAAATTGTTGGATACTTCTACACTGGAGACACTATCCAACACGGATGTTTGAAATCAATTCTTTTTGAGCTTATTGACAAAGCTGAAGCAATAGGGTTGTTTGTTCATGGATCCGTCAGTGACTGTGGAGGTATAAGTGGAGTGTGTATATTCATTACTTAACCGTTGTGCACTCGAAAAAAAAAACACCTTTAACCACCCGAATGGGTACCCGGGTACCCATTTTTTTAAATCGCTGTAAGTTGAGCATTTTTCAACCGATTGAAGTAATTTTAGCACTGTTGGATTCAGGAACTTAAGCTCTTTGGGATTGGTACCCATAAAGATGGACATGGTGCTCCTGGTTCCCAGGAACCCGGATATCCTAAATGAGTTCCGACATCGAGGCATTTATACACGGATTTCACGTATTTTTGTAATCTTATCTAAGAATTGCTATATGAAATCAAGTGCTATGCTGAGTTGTTATGTTTATATATTTCAGGGGGCATCCGTTATGTACGTAACATAAAATTTTGAATTTTTCTACCACTCCTTTCCCCCTTTGTCGAGCATTTCTCAATCTTTTCACCATGTATTGTCACGTATTTTTGAAACCTCTCCCCCCTAAACGCGTGACGTACTTTATGTATGTTCCCTTATATACTTCACTTTCTTATCTTCAGTTTGAAAATTATTATGTACTTCAGGCCTATTGCGAGGAGCACGCAATACAATTTTTAATTCTGGCAACAAACATTTCGAAACATCACGAAGTTACTTCCCAAACAGTTTCGTTCTCATTTATATTTCCTTTTTTTCGTTCTATGAGAGTAAGTCCAGAATAGGCCAACTACCCTTTAGATGACGTCATTTTTCTACAAAAGGTTCATTTTGGTACGGCCTTTCTCAAATAGCTGGTTTGGAAAAGTTTCAAATTAGTAAATGACATTTATGGTGGAAAACACAAGTGTCGGAACATTCTACGGAAATCCGGATTAACGGGAACCAGAAGAACCTACTACAGCAATATACACGGCCATCGAAAAGTGGATAAATTTCTGAATTTACCCGTACTGAAAAAATTCAAATCGGATGGAATTTGCCTTAGTTACAAGCATTTTTATTTGTGGGTACCCGGGTACCCATTCGGGTGTTTACGTAATAAAAAAAATTTGAGCCCCCCCATTCGACCCCCCTTACTGTAAAATGAAAAGTCAAAGCATGAGAAGTTATGGTCCAACTAGTTCTTGGAATTGACCGAATTGCAGAATCTTAGTTTAAACCTAACTCAGAAATTTCTTATTTTGAAATTCGAAAAGGTACCCGGGTACCCATTCGAGTGCATAAGGGTTAAAATAATTAGTTTAAATTTCCTGGTCATAACAAGCGTTTGTGGAATGATCTGGGAATCAAACATAGTCAGAATGATGTACTTCATTCGAAATCTTTACGACATCCAACAGATCACTCGCGAGCATTTGAATTGATTCCAGACTGCGTGCATGTATTTAAAAGCATAGTGTATGGATGGATGTCAAACTCTATCATACGATTGCCGGAGAAACATGTGCAGGAAAATGGGTTCACCTCGTCGATGGCGAACATCTACCATTTACGGGAACTCGTTTTGTACGAGCAGAAATGCAACCTAAAAATGGCTTCTGGATTATACATTGATAATGTGGACTTCAGCAAAGGGTTATCGAACTTCGAAAAAATGAAGGTTCCGAATGCTATAAAATACGTTAATCATACAGTGTCCGCTGCTTTACGATTTTTCGCCAATGAAACTGGAAGAACTGATATTTTAACTACCGCTTATTTTGTTGACCGTGTTGCAACGTGGTTTTCTATTATGACATCAAGAACCCCTGCTTTAGCTCTGAGTATAACTGACAAAGCTTCTTATAATAATTCAATAATAGTACTAGAAGAATTTCGGAGTATGGTTTTTGGTTGTAGAGACGGTGTGAAAGGTTCATGGAAGCCTTGGCAGTCATCCGCCATTATGTCGACCAATTGCTTCATAAGGATCAGTCATCATTTGTTGCATCAACAAGGGTTTCAGTTTGTGTTCGGCGGAAGATTCACACAAGACTGCTTAGAAAATGTTTTTTCCCAACTTAGACAGAGGCAGATTCGTCCATCAGCGCTTCAGGTTAAGGATAGCATCAAGCTACTAACTGTTTCTCAGTACATGAACACAGTTACTAACTCTTCCTACGATTGGGAATCATGTGATTGGTTACTTCAGTTTCCTAACCATCTGCATAATTTAGCAAAACAAGAGAAGGTTCAACAGCTATGCAGAAAAACAAGTTATCCATGGAGTTTGACAATACAAGACGATACCATAGTAGAAGAAAATCGAACTATGCAATCTTCAGAACAAAATGTGATATTTTACCTAGCAGGAATGATATTGCACCAAATATCTGAACAGGAAAACGTCTGCCAAATGTGTATCGACAGTTGCACCAGCAACAATTGTGAGCTGAGTTCTTATTCAACGTTTACTACAATGAAAGATTACACTGGAGCGGCATTGAATTATGTTAATTTCAATACATATGACTTTTTATAAGTTAGAAATGGTTTATAAGCAAAACATCGAAGAGTTGATGATGTCAAATGATAATTCAGAAGAAAAACTTTTCTCCTTGATGTTAAACATAACAGGGCCTCACATTCCTGCTTGTCATCAAATCAGAGAAAAACTTATCAGAAGATACACATTGTTTCGTCTTAGAGTAAGCAGAGAGAAACTTTCTCGTAACAAACGATTTGATAGCAAATCTATGGCAATTTAATAATTCTGAGTAGATTTCGTCTCAAATTTAAATAAACGCTCTATCCCATCAGTGGAAGCAGTTATGTCTTTTCATTTTGTCCTATGATACAAGCAAATTTTACTGTTTATGCTTTATTATACTGCTTGATCCTCAAAAAAACATTTTAAATATTTTGTATAGAGGTTTTCGAATGATTTCCGAACACTACGATAACTAATGTACTACTTCACATGATAACTAATGTATTGTTTCACATAACCAAGATAAAACAAAATGAACATAATTCGCTTCTAAATACTCTTAACCTGCCATTTTTATTATTGTTAGTTTTCTACGAAACAGTCTCACAATTATCAATTTAAAATAAATGTATAAATGAAAATAACAATACTTCTTCGTTTTACATGTAAAAAATGATGTCATGCTCGTTTGGCTCCAAAATTTGACGGTTCGTTTGGCTCCCTAAAAAAGTATCCGCCAGTCTGTTACTATGAGAGTCTGTAGTCCCAATTGGTTGCATGGGATGATGTTTTTCTTGCCCATAGCGATTCAACACTCACGTGTAGTTTCCCGTATAGAATTTTTCAAATAAATATTCCATCTAGACAGGAGTGGCTGTCTGGATTTATGGAAACACTACAGCAAGAGCACGTAGTCTGTTACACTGATGGTTCACTGATGGAGGGCCGAGCTGGTGCGGGTGTTTACTGTCGTGAATTGGGGTTGGAGCAATCGTACTAACTTGGTAGATACTGCACCGTTTTCCAGGCTGAGATCTTTGCAATCATGTGTGGAGTACAGTGTACTCTCCGGCAAAGCATATCTGGTAAAATAATAGATTTGTTGCCTCGACAGTCAGGCTGCAATTCAAGCGCTTAGCTCGGGTGATTCACGTTCAAAACTTGTGATCGATTGCCGTACTCAGATCGAAGAACTTAGCATTTTCAATGCTGTAAATCTAGTCTGGGTACCTGGTCATTCCAACATAATTGGAAATGAATGGGCGGATGAACTGGCCAGAGTGGGAGCAGAAAACGACCTTGTAGGTCCTGAACCAGCACTACCAATTTCCAAATGCTGAATAAAACAAAAAACTCTGTCTTGGGCTTCGTCTGAGCATGCAAACTACTGGCGAGGTTCTGAGACATGTCGTCAAATAAAAATATTCTTGGAAAATCCGTGCCCTGGAGTTTTCTAGATTCAGACTAGATTTTTGAGCCGAATCTAGTTCTGTAATGTATGTTCGGAACTTGAATCCAGAGCTCAGCTTTATGATTTCAATTTCGGAATTCTGGAACAAAATTCAGTATATGAATTCTAGATCAGGATTCTGTAACTAAATGTTAGATCTGAACTCCGAGCCTATACTTTGTAACTGACTTCTGAACCTAAATTTGATTCTTGAATTCAGTTTCATAATTGAATTCCTGAATACAGTTTCAGAATATAATTTTTAAATTCAGTTTCAGAATTCAGACCTGCTGAATACTGGAGCTGAATTCGGAACCTGAATTCTGGAAATAGAACTAGGAATTAAATTTTAAAAAGTTTATTTATTCAAGTTCAAGGTTCAAGTTCAGAATTTAGTTCTAGAACTAAATTAGGAACCTGTAAATTTGATTGTGAAAATGAGTTCAGTTCCAGAGTTCCAGAACTAAACCCATGAATTGAATTCTTTATTCGAATTACGCACCTGAATTTTGCGACAGAAATTCGAGCCAGTCCTTGGTTCCGAACTTAGATTTTGTATTAAGTTCTAGTTTCTGGTGTAGATTATTAAGATAAGCATAAAATGCACGGAACGGTTGTTAACATTGGATAATTCGCGTAAATTGCTTCTTTTCAGATCCAAAAAAATATTTTCAAAGGATTATACTAACTGTTTCGTCCACTGACTATGCAAATCTAGATAAAAACTACTTTAACATTTGTTGTAGTTTTTAAATAATTCATTCCGTGTTATTTAATTGTACGGTCAAACATGTTTGTCGTACTTTAGTATAAATGAACCGTTGCAATTCTGGAAGCAAAACAGTCAAAGTTCCAGCATCCACACAATCAACTTATATTAACGATTATCGATATAAGGTGATTAAAATATACCAGTTTTATTCGTATTCACGTCCCTCAATTATGTCTGTGACATTACTGTCCCGCCTTTTTATATTAATTTGTTAAAAAAGTCGGTAGGGTGTAGTCGGAGACATAACTGAATGACGTGAATGTGAATTAACCTGACATGCTTTTTCCACACATCCGAATATCGATAGTCGCAAGTACTAGTTGATTGATTGTATGAATTCAGCAAGCTTTCAAAGCATAACTTGCATAATTGTAACGGTGCAATAATAAGGCGGAATACACGAGAGCAAAACAATACGGGGTTGTGTAGGGGACAAGACTGATTAAAATAAAAATGCAAAGTTGAGAATTAATATGACATCTATTTCAATAGCTTACTTGTCGAACCCTAGAAATGGTAGAATGTTATTCTTTTTTAAACTAATATGATATGCACTTCTCCATTTAAATATTTCTAGTGAATATCTTACAAGCGAATTGTAATTCTATACGAAAAAGATCTTATTTGAATGTTATTCAGTTCTTTTATAAAATGATACATAGTTGAAATGAACAATTTCGCAATTCAGTTCGCTCTCACATATCATTCAAGTCAGTCGATAAAACAAAACCGCTTACGTTCGGGACGAAAGAAACCAAGTACAGTATTGTGTAGTGAACAACAGAACGACCTCGAAAATGAGTGAACCAAACGAACAAAAGCTACCGCCGGTACGAAAGAATACAATTATTGTTGACTTCAGGCAGTGCAAAATTCGACCTTCGATACGAGAACTTGAAGGTTTGCTGAAGGAGCAAATGTATCTTGACATTAAACGTGTGCATTTACTTCAATGCAATAAGACAAATAATGTTGTTTATATCCAGTTCTATAAAGAGTTGGATGTAATTCAATTCGCAAAAGACAATAAAAATATGCACTATGTGGAGCATGAAAATATCAAGTACAACATTCCAGTATATATGGAAGATAGTGCGTGTTCAGGATCTTCCCTCAAGCGTCATCGATCCTTATATTCGCAATACCATGTCCCAATACGAAGAGATTCTCTCTATCGAAAAAGAAAAGTGGAAGAATTTTTTCCCCGGTATTCTAAATGGCGTACGTTTGTTACGCATGCGCTTGAGGAAGCCTATACCTTCTTATGTGACATTCGGTCTGGATACAAGAATTCCGTGCAAATCACTTGTTACCTATGACAATCAGATGGCCACATGTCAATATCGCCAAAAAGCTGTTCACAACGGTAAGCCATGCGATAAACTGGACAAGGAGACAACCACACCAAAGGACAGCGGTGCTTCCTTCACACCAACCCCAAGCAACCCCAGTACACCTATGACAGTCACCAACAACAGTGAAGCATCCCCTTCAACGAAACCATCCAACGTATCCCTTATAGAACAAGGTACACCAGCTGCAATTAACAGCTTACCATCTAACCAACCAGCAACTGCAAACAATGTACAACAAGGCGTATCTACAGCAACTAGCAACGAAATCAACTACAATACCACGCAATGGATGACGAGACGAACCACGAACAAACTGCCCCTCAATCCTCGCAGGAGAAAAATGGAAGCTCCTCTCCACCTTGAAAAAGGGTGACAACGAGATCCAATACAAAAAAAAAATTATCTAAAAACTCAGCTGAATCGGCCACGTAAAGCTTGTATGCAAATTGGCCTGAATAAAATACCTTTTAAATAAAAAAGAAACATATCACAAACTGTGATTACAATATTGTGATTTCAGATCAATTAAAGATTTGAAGCGACTTAGAAGCATTAAGCCTTCTTCACAAATGGATTGTTGTCGCATTTATTAAATTCATCAGCTTGATTAAATTATCTTTTGTTCATGGCATTCATCAGCTTGATTAAATTGTCTACAGTCGCAGTCAGTTTTTGCTTCAAAAATATTAATTTCCATCAAATTTCTACGCTAAATGGTGCTATATTTAGAATTCTTCCAACAATGGCAACTGAAACTTGCTATGCAAACAACATGATATTGTATACTTATACCTCGGGTTATGAAATGTCCTGATTTTGACGTCATGGCGAAACCGAAATTTGTCACCAGTATGCGTGAAATTCGACCTAAGCAAACGTATAATCTGGAGAAGTCTTTTCCCTCCTCAAAAAAGTTAATTTAATAAAAGAGCGCCGGAATGGGCTGCACATTGTTCCGTTAACCCGCAGTTGCGGAAAAAAGGGAAGAATCAGATCAGCGAGACTACCACCCACACGAAGTGGTGCAGCAAAATGATGGTTGATATCGTACGGAAGGAAGCAAGGTGTGTGTGGTATGTTGCGGCGATAATGGCATCGGTATGGAGAAACGGATCAAACCACGGAATGGCACATTCGATCGAGCTCGAAAGAAGAGTGAGAAACCGTCAGCAGTCATCTACAAGCACGCACACCTTTCCCTTCTTTTGCAACGGGGTCCGGGAATCACACAGCCAAAGATGGGTGTTGACTGACTGCCGTGAATTCTGAGGTTTTGGTGGGATCGGTTTGGGAATTGGAAACCACGCTCGATGGAGAAGTTATGATAGATGACGCATGGAAGTGATGCTGAGCAAACCCGCAGCAGGAATTTGGAGCATCTGATCGAATGGTAAGAGTGAAAGAGGTGCTTTACACGTTTATTGTTTGTTTGTATACAACGCACGCCCCCTGAAATATTATCATATTTTCACTCATTCGTTTCCATGTTCTGCTACGCAAAATAAAGGAAACATAAAAAAGATTTGATCTACGTATAGATTCGTGAAGTCTGAATATGGAACAAATTGTATCCACCCGGCAGTGTCGTCAGTGTATGGAGAATTTTTTACGTGTAAGTACACATAAATTCTGCATACTTTACAATTTCACAAACCGCGATACAAGAAAAGACTAAACTATTCGGATATTGGTATAGTGGAAGTGTTCTAGTTATATTCAAATTTCAATACCAAACTCAACAGGAAGCTAATATAATCTCAACTTATTTTCCCTAAAATATTTCCATTGTATTCAATAAATCGTGCGAGAGCTGCAGCAACGCCCAAAGTCTTCAAAGACACGGTGAATGCCACTTTGAAAAAACGAAAGCATCACCAGGTTTGGTCTATTGGAGGCAAGAAAGAATGCCAGAAAAGGCCGGGAGCCTCCACCGGGAAGACTGTTGATTTCCTTGCGCCAGATAAAGGTCTTCTTTTCCTGAGCTCAACGCAACGAACGTCGCAACACCGGAAAGGACGGAGCAGGGGGTGAAATGGTACCATCGCGCGGTTAAAGACGATGGATTGTCTCAGATTAGAAAATTCAATCAATCATATCGCTGATCCCGGCTTCTCACTTCGGGGTAGGTTTCGCTGATGAAGTCACCTTAGCCGTGGCACCGCAGAGAAGGATCATTATCCGCAGATAAGTATCGAAAGTGTTCGTTTTAACACCGAATGTTTTTGGTTGAATCGGCTTGTGGTTGAGCGAGAGCAGGCACACTTTTTTTTTCGGTGAATGATCTCACATTCACCTTTTACCACACACCTTGGTCGGTGGTGTTCTTCCAGTTTCTCTTCATTGAAAACCTGGAATGTAGCGCTTTGTTTTGGGACGACTACGAGCTTATGGTTGTGACAACGTATGAAAGAATGTCAATATAAATCAGTAGATATTGTTTCGTTGTGGATTGATTAACCTTGTTGCTTGTTTCGATTGCTTGAGCTTACCACACTCTTTCCGATGAAAAATGATTCTTCATCTATTGGGATTTATTTCTCTCACAGGAAAGAGAGTTACTCTTATCATACAATCCATTTGACATATGAGCGTATCGGGAGCATATCTCAACGGAAAACCAGAACGATTCCTTCGACTCAGGTAGATGTACTGTAGCCACATTCATTGCAGTTTCTTCGTGTCAAACCATTCAAGAGTTTCAGTGGACGGAAAACCAGCACGTTCTTATGGAGAAGCCGATGCATCCTCAGAAAGTGACGGTTTGGTGCGGATTTTGGTCTGGCGGCATCATTAGGCCATTTTGCTTCGAAAATGAGGCAGGAGCCGCCGCCACGGTCAAGGGCGAGCGCTACCGCGCCATGATTAGCGATTGGTTCTTCCCGTTACTTGAAGAGGAAGACTTCGACACCATTTGGTTCCAACAAGACGGCACTCCGTGCCACACAGCCAACGCTACTATCGATCTTCTGCGCACAATCTTCGAAGATCGAATTATCAGTCGAAATTCGGATGTCGTTTGGCCACCTCGGAGCTGTGATTCGACGCCGTTAGACTATTATCTTTGGGGGCCTGTCAAAGATAAGTGTTATGTGATAAGCCACAGACAATTCAAGCCTTGAAGGACAACATTCGTGCAGCCATAGATGAAATAAAGCTGCATACAATCGAAAATGTACTAAAAAACTGGACCAACAGTATGGCGCCCAGCCGAGGCACCCATTTGAATGAAATTATATTCCACAATTAACCGGAAGGATTGTACTTTAATATGAAAAAATGAATTTTGAAATCGGATGAACCGTTTGTGTTTTATTGCATGTTTAAAAAAAAGTTACATGGCGGACCCTGTATATATAAAAATGGATGTAAGTTTGTATGTTTGTAACGTCATAGCTTCGGAATTACTGAACGGATTGTCACCAAACTTAGCACAGGTACTTCTTGCATTTCAGAGATGATTTAAGGAACATTTTTATAATTTGAGTAAAAAAGTGTCGACACTTTTTTGAGACCATAGGAACATGTTGCATATATTAGATATGATTATATGGGGGGTTGATGTTGTAAGTGCCTTTAAAAAGAGGGGTGTAATGTTTGTAATGACATTACTCTAGAATTACTGCATGGATTGCTATCAAACTTGGCACATGTACTTCTTGCTCGGCAGAGTTGGTTATAATAATATTTTTATGGAGGGATGGAGCGTAGCAAGTATCATCAACAGGAAGCATCATGCAAAAATTCATATAACTTGACGAGAGTCGATACGTTTTAAAGATCATAGAAACATTTTGCATACCTTAGATATGACTATACGGGAGGTAGATGTAGCAAGTGCCTTAGATAGAGGGATGTAATGTTTGTAACGGCATAACTCCGAAAGTACTTAAAGGATTGCTATCAAACTTGGCACATGTACTTCTTGCTCTTCATATATGATCATTAGAGAATTTTCAGGGGAGAGTGTGTGTAGCAAGTGTCCTTAACATGGAGGGAGAGGGTCAATGACGAAATTTATATAATTTGAAGAGAATCGACATTTAGACTAGAAGAAGGGTTTTTTGAAATCTCCCATTTTTTGTGAAACAAGAGATAGGGGCTGGGGTCCACTAGGAGATTGATAGTACCTATTAGCTCTCTCCAGACAATACCAGCCAAGATGCCGTGTGGAATCCGGCGGAAAAAAATGAACCAAGAATAGATCCACTGGGTTCCTGCTTCCATGTCGTAGAAGGCGACAATTGCAGGAGTTTCTTTTTCCTTTCAGTTATCAGATATTTTCAATGTTTCACTTCTGATTACTCTATTTTACTAAATTATCTCTTCATTCAACCTATCAATTTCCGTCTAGCTTCGGAGAAAAGTTTTACTTGTAATGTTTTCTTCTTCCATGTTATTGATTGTCTTTCAGAATTATAAATTGAATGATAAAAATCAACTATTGCGCAAATCCGTTGATATTACAAAGTTAATAACAGAGATAACATATATCGGTATATTGAATACATAGTAAAAACACTTGATATTAATATTTCAAACAATAAATTAATATTTTTCTCGGTAACCGGCTGCCCAGATCAACCAATATAACCAATTAATAATTTTAATAAATGATTAAAATAATAAAGCGGAAATAATAAAAAATCAAGACGCGCGTGAAATCTTTTTACCTTTATTTTCTGATTTAATTAATTTTATAACAACTGTTTAGAATATGTCAATACAAGGAATCAACTATTTTGTCTAAATCCTATTCACTCGTTTATTTTGTATCACGTAATTTTATTTAAAAAAAAATAGGGAAGTTTTTATTCTTTACGCGATAGTATTGCAAATTTTTCTTTAGTTTTCTCGAATAAGATCTGTGAATCAAGACTTCCCGGGACTTCAATATAGAATCTTGTTGAAACGTTCACTCGGGAAGTCAGTGAGTTTAGTAGTGCATCCGAGCATCTTGAAACCGGAACACACTGAGTCGCGCGCGAAACCAATACTGAAATTTTTACTAACAAATATCCTTCTCCCGTGACACTTGTGGAGTGCGCAGTAGTATATACGGTCTCTAGTAACAACAAGTGTTGGACTAACATCCCTTCCTGTTCCTTAGACGATCTACGTTCGGGCCTGGCCGGCGCCGGTACTGATCAATGAATTCTGGGATTACCAGAAGATGTACATTGAAGGATGATTTACCAGTCCCAGGTCGGATCATCTAAAAACTCCCTGTACAATTTCAGCTAATCCCGATCAGTAACGGATGAGCAACCAGGGGTGGTCGCTCAAGCTCAAAGCTCAAGCTCTCCCATTTTTTTGTGAAACAAGAGAGTGGCAAGAATTTCAAGGTCGTAGTAGATAGTATTGGTATTTTTAATTTTATAGTATTGCTGTTTTTAATTTGAATGCAACGTAATTTTCTTTAAATAATTTTAAAAGATCTGGTTCCTTTTTGCCGGGAATTCAAAAAACTAAGGGTAATAATCTTTATTTACCTATGAATGCGAGTTTAAGTCTCAGCATAACTACGAAACAACTAAACGAATCGCCACCAAGTTTGGCACATGTACCAAAGGTGGGAATCGATATTTTTTGAAAAGCACAAATACTTTTTACACTACTCAGGGTAATCATGGAAGAGATCTGTAGTAAGTTCACTTACAAAAAGGAACTTAAATCGAAATAGATTATAAGGTTATTTTGAGGGTGAGAAAGTGGAGTAAGTGTCCCGAACATGGGAAGTGTAAGGGAAAATTGATAGGGGTTTTACGAAAAATTGGTACTTCTTTACGAGTACAGTATATTTCTAGCAACTAAGTGAGACTCACAAAAATATTCACAAGAGGGAGGGGGAATAAGTATTCTCAACATTGATCTGAATTGACGAAATCATACAACCAAGGAGCATTTTATTATGTAAATTGAAAAAACTGTCGACTGAAATAAGATTACAACAACATTTGTATTAGCTGGATCATTATTCTATAGGTTTTCGTCCCAGGTGCACGACTAAAATGGTTAAAGCCGGGGCAAAATAAAATGATATAAAAAAGTTATTCTATAGTACGATTGTAGTTATGATGTTGAACAGCCTTTCTTTATAATATAATCATAATCAGATGAAAAACTTTGAGCAATTATGTGAAAATAATGGCTTCATCAAAATTTTTATAAAGAGGAGGGAGTAGCAAATGTTTATAGCCATGGAAGCCATAGTCATTGAAGTTCAAATGTGACGAGGAACGTTAATTCAAGTACGTTAAATCATAATAATTTAATGTTAACTCATATTCCAATAAATAGTTATTTGAAAAAAAGTACGTTACAAGCACATATACATATGAAACTCGGAGATTACTAAAAAGGTATTTATAGAGAGGAAGGTGTTTTAAATGTTTCTAACAAAGGGTTCAAATATAAAACTGACCCAATTTGTCGAGAATTCCATGAAAATTATGATTATATTGACATCTGAGATGGCGCACTAATCATTCGCACTCTGAACATGAACGGAGTATTGTTCAATCGGGTTGTCGTCAAAGTTGGGTTTCATTGCAATCAGAGTATCAATGGGGAGGACAATTTCTAGAATTTTTTTCGGCCTTACCTTCTCGAAACATTTCCGAGTAACGCCGGGTAAATAAGCTAGTATATAATAATTTGAAAAATTTTTGGATAGAGAGGCATTTGCTGAAAGTTATTCATTTTATAATCGATCAAAATATTTAGTTTTTTCATAATATATGATTGATATGTAATTTTCACATTGTAGCCAATTATCCATTTTCCTTGATGTTTTCGCCATTAAATTGGAAGAGATAGTTTGCTAGTAAATGTCCGAAGAATAATATATCTGTTTTTGCTCCGGCTACCGAGAATGCGTTGAAATTTTATCGTGTTATGAATTAATATGTAGGGTAACGGCTCCCTATTTCATCTGAGCTCCTATTTCCATCTCATCCCTTCACCTCATTACTTTGAACATGAATAATATTTTAAAACCTACCTGAACCAAACTGTGAAATGTTTTAAAATGATTATAAAAGCTATTGTCACACTTTCCTATTGAAAGAAATTGTTTTAAGTTCTTCGGTTATCGTTTTTTTCATTTAAAATAAACTCACTTCTCAATTTAGGACACATTTTCGTCTCAAGATTTACAGTTCGTCATGTTTCTGATTATCTACTAATCGATTCGTCTCAAAACATGATCACTTTTTCGCACAATTACACTACCATTGAATGCTGGATGACTTCATAATTAGTAATGTTCACTTGCTACTTGTTTAATTAACGATTTAATACTTCAAAAACTACCCGACAAACAATAAAAGTCTTTAAAAATATGAGATGAAAGTTTTTCACTTAGTTCACTTGATTGCGCTTTGTTTTCATCTCATTTGGTTTCGCAAAGTTGCCAAGTTATCTCATAATGTTATAAAACAAAAATTGTTTTTCTTCTTCAAAATCTCATCAAAAAGTATGTGTTTGGTATCCGTGACATTAGTTTAATTATATTATTGATATTAATATTTCAATAAAACTGTTTTGGCTTCGAATATTACCAGGAAGAGCATGTTAAATACTAATGAAATAACCATTGTGGCAAATCTAGTAGCACTGGTTTCATTCCGCTATACGTCAACATAACGCTGTGAAGTGTGTGTGTTTCATCGGCTGTGCACAGAGATGCCAGATATTTTCATAGAAAATATGTACTACGTTACATAGAAACTCTATATCTGGTCTTTCTGTTTTCACTAATAAAATGATGTTAAATCTGTTTTCACTAATAAAATCTGTTAACATCATTTTATTAGTGAAAACAGATAGACCAGATATAGACTTTCTATGCAACGCATATGCATTTCTATATTTTCATAGAATATGTATTTTCTATGAAAATATCTGGCTTCAAATAGTTCAAATTGGTTCCAAATTTTTATATAAATGTTTGTCAGTGTTCATAATCAATTATCTACATAAAATATTTCCACTTTAACATGTGATTTGTCCGTTGATTAATAAACTTTTAAAGAATCACTGCAATCGAATACTAATAGATACTCAGAGAGAAAAGTCTAATTTTTTATTTATTTCTTTCTATGAACCTGTACAAATCTGTATTAAATTTAGGAAATCTTTACAAAATCGGTACTTTGATTTAAACCAGTATGCGAACGCAAAAATCTATACAATACCTTTAAATCTGTATAAATGGCATCTCTGGCTCTACACTTTGTTTTAAGAAGGGCTAATGAATAAATAGTAACAATCACAGTTTTGTTTTTATTTAAAGTTCACCAAATTAACTTTTCAGTAAAATTTTAAATTTAAAGGTAACGGAAACGACTGAAAAATTTTTAAACGTTGAAATGATTTCAAACTGGATCTAAAAATATCGTATATTGTCTCATAGTTGGCATTAGGCCGTTTTTAAGAAGAATTCTGACATTTTGAACCTGAGAGTGTAACAGTGGAATATTTTGTTTTGATTGCTGTCGCCATTGCTAATTTATAGGATGAATAAAGGATCAACGATAGGATGGATAAAAATCCATTGAGATGAAATTAGGAGCTGAATAGTGAACATTTCATAAGTGTTTTTTGCTGTTTTATGAACATTATTTTAATTTCCAAGGAATGTGAATCAAATCTAAATGTGGAGCAAGGCGAATGAAGCAGTAATATGAAATAGTTATAGTGATTTTAGTGGCTAAATCGAGGTTTGAAGGCGACGTCCTTACAAATGAGATGAAATAGGGAGCCCTTACCCTATTTTTTACTAGAACTAGGATGTACGAAACGACTACATTACATGATTGCCGTCAATATTACAACCACGCGTTTCGCGATACTAAGTGATGTGGACATCTATTTTTTAACCAAAATAATAACATATCAAATCGATATTCCTTGCAGTTCATAGGCACGAAAACAAACTTCATGCGCACGTCTTAAATGTTTCAACTTAACCATGAACCAAAATACGATCATCGTTGATAATAAAATTTCAAAACTTGAGGATACATCGATTCACCGTTCCCCGGCTAATTTACGGTGTTTAGTCTATCCCAATTTTTCATGTTATAAAGCAGTGCCATGGTTAGTTAAAATGTGAAACACCTTCAAACGATCGATCTCACCGGTATTCTGTATTTCCCACTCGAAGTTCGTCCGACACAACGATCACAAGCTAAAGGGTGATTTTTTAAGAGCTTGAGAACTTTTTTAAACAATAAAACGCATAAAATTTGCAAAATCTCATCGGTTCTTTATTTTAAACGTTAGATTGGTACATGACATTTACTTTTTGAAGATAATTTCATTTAAATGTTGACCGCGGCTGCGTCTTAGGTGGTCCATTCGGAAAGTCCAATTTTGGGCAACTTTTTCGAGCATTTCGGCCGGAATAGCCCGAATTTCTTCGGAAATGTTGTCTTCCAAAGCTGGAATAGTTACTGGCTTATTTCTGTAGAATTTAGACTTGACGTAGCCCCACAAAAAATAGTCTAAAGGCGTCAAATCGCATGATCTTGGTGGCCAACTTACCGGTCCATTTCTTGAGATGAATTGTTCTCCGAAGTTTTCCCTCAAAATGGCCATAGAATCGCGAGCTGTGTGGCATGTAGCGCCATCTTGTTGAAACCACATGTCTACCAAGTTCAGTTCTTCCATTTTTGGCAACAAAAAGTTTGTTAGCATCGAACGATAGCGATCGCCATTCACTGTAACGTTGCGTCCAACAGCATTTTTGAAAAAATACGGTCCAATGATTTCACCAGCGTACAAACCACACCAAACAGTGCATTTTTCGGGATGCATGGGCAGTTCTTGAACGGCTTCTGGTTGCTCTTCACTCCAAATGCGGCAATTTTGCTTATTTACGTAGCCATTCAACCAGAAATGAGCCTCATCGCTGAACAAAATTTGTCGATAAAAAAGCGGATTTTCCGAATGGACCACCTAAGACGCAGCCGCGGTCAACATTTAAATGAAATTATCTTCAAAAAGTAAATATCATGTACCAATCTAACGTTTAAAATAAAGAACCGATGAGATTTTGCAAATTTTATGCGTTTTATTGTTTAAAAAAGTTCTCAAGCTCTTAAAAAATCACCCTTTATTTCGATAATACTTTAAATTTGAAAAGGCAAAATTAGCAGGAAACTATTTTTCTCGCATTCAAACTACTTCTTTTGGCTACAGTAGTTTTAGGGTGACCTTAAAATAAGTCATAATTTTAAAAAATATTTCAAAATCTGGACGAGATTGAACAATACTTCAGAATAAACAATTTTAAACAATTTTGTTAAAATTTTTCAATCTGCATCGCATGCCTTTATAATATTAAAATGACTCTAATGTCTTGGATTAGAGTTCTCCATAAAAGCACAGTTTTTTTAGTATAACCTTTTCATTTGATTTTTCTGGATAACGCCGTATTCTACGAAATTAAAGAACTTAATTTTTACTGTGAAAATATTTATTTTTTGTTGTCAAGTTCAAAATCTATGGAAATTTTTCATGTGATAAAAATCGTATTTCAAAAAAAAGGTATTTAAAAATGGGCATGCAAAAAAATGCCTTTGTTCGATGTTAAAAGCTCATTTGCATACAATACATGAAAAAAAATGAAAAAATATTTTTTTCGTATCACAAATAAATTGAAATATTGTGCATGCATTTTTGTATATTGTTTCATAACATATGCATTAGTTATACCGGCGAAACAAAAATCGTAAAAACTTTTCTAAACTGGTCTCAAAACTCCACAAATCGATATACATTATCACTATGCAACCAAACTAGCCGATTCAGGCTATCCTGGCTCCGGAAATAGTGGTCATTATATAGATCTCACTAACTTTTCTCAGCAATGGTCAGACCGATTTCCACAAACTTGGATTCAAATGAAAGGTCTTACGGTCCCATACGGAATTCGTGAATTTCTTCCGGTTCCGGAGTTATAGGGTAAAGTGTGTTAAATATCGTACACCGTCACTTGAACCGGCGAAACAAACACCGTAAAAAAATTTCTAAGCTGGACTTATAACCGTTATTCTCAATCTTAGGGTCAAATAAAAAGATTTTATGGTCCTACCAAAAATTACCGCATATTTTCGGATACAACAAAAATTAAAATCGTCGTTTAGAGTACGATGGCAAAATCGCATAAAATCTTCAAAATTTGAATAAAAACGAGTAGAGTTTCTATGTCATGTTAGTTGTAGGCCGCACAAATATTCCGGTTCTCGGTTTCCGGTGCTGGAAGTACATATAATAGTGAACCCACTTCGTTTTCTTAAGGATGAATTCCGCGAGCAAAGCACTGTTTCATTCTGTATGTTATACTAGTTTGTGAACAATGTTAATGCACAAAAATTTTGAATAAAATAGCACAGTCTTATATATGAGAAAGGCATCATTATACCAGTAGGTGGTACCAAACCCCTGAATGACTACAATCTGTTGGCGGCCAGTATGTTGTTAATTTTGTTTTGCTCTTTCGGCACGTCAGGATGAACATGGAACTTCGGTGCAATTGAAGTGATTTGTAAATAGCAAATACTTTACGTCTGCTCAGCGGTTCATGTTGAACCGTTAGGTGGCGTTAGCAGTTCAACATAAACTGCTGACGCACTGATGAGCTGAATGCGAAACGTAAAAATCGGAATAAAACCCGACTATTCCGGAACGATAATAAAATCCTCCTGCCTGTTATAGAAATATTCCAAATACAACATTTTTAACACTTATCACTCGATTTCCCTAAATGCTATCGCATATATCACAACGAAAATTCGACCGGAATAAAACAAAAACAAACTTTTCATTTTAACCAACAGCAAAACAAAAATCTAGCGTGAAGTGAATGTTTCACCCAAAAATTGTGTCTCATGTGAAAGCGACACCTAATTCGTGGTGGGAACTCGTTTTGATCGTGAGATCTGCAAGTGTTTGCCATGCAGATTAAACAAATTTTACACATAGTTCACAGAGTATACAGAGCCTGTATATCTATTTTCTGCGCCAATATCATTGATATATACCACGCATAAGAGAAGCTCAATATTACTGCCTAGAGGAAGACCCACGTCGACACTGTGTTCTATTTGAAAGGTAACTGCAAAAGATGTCATTGGCAATTCCTCTGATTCCGTACCTGGTCAGTTTCAGCATGAGAATGTTATGGTCCAGAGTATCAAAAGCTTCCCTTAGATCCAAGAACAACGACCCAACAATTTGTTTAGAATTGAGTTCCCTAATGATGCAGTTGGTGTATTGCAACCTTGCTGAAACTCATGCTGAATATTTGTATTTTGAGCGGTTAGTGGAATGAAAACTAAACCGTCTTAAAGAAATAAATTATAGGTTCATTTGGATTCCACTATAACAAAAACTCTATTTCGTTACGATACTAACGAAATAGTGAACGACCAGATATCAGTTTTTTTCGTTCTTCATCAGTGAAGAACGCAAAAAGCGTTCCGAAATACCGGTATCTGGTCGTTCACCATTACGTTAGTATCATAACGAAATATGTTTTTTCATACTGAAAGTTGTACAGGATGCTATTGGAGTTGAAGAAATCAATCAGCCTGGTCATAAAAAGTTTTTCTAAAATTTTGTTGAAGACTTATAGAGTTGAGATGGAATGATAACTACCGTTCAATCTCAACTCTATAAGTCAATAAGGAATCGTGAGGATTGCCCAACTTGAATATCTGGCAACTTTGAGACATTCAGGATAGATTCTGATAATCAAAATTTTATTAAACGCTTTTCAGATAAAATTGAAGCGAATGATGAAGGATTGCTCTTCAAAGTTTTCACCGATGTATTATCAGGGCCAGACGCTTTTTTGCTATTTAACTCATTTATTAAAGGAATAATTTCGTTCACTGTGGCTGGCCTCAAAGTATAAAGTTAGAATTACAAGGTATATTGCTAACGGGGTCGATATTAGTGGTCGGGATACTGATCGCTAGAGTACTACCAATGCTTGAGAAGTACTTTTAAAAAACTTCACATACTTCCCGGTCATTTGACGTTTGGGTTTCATCTACAACAAGTTTGATTTTTTCTGTTTCCCTTACTGCATTGAGGTTTTTACCACAATTTAGAGTCACAAGTGCACTCTTAGAAAAATGAAATTTATGCTTGACGTGAATTCAAGTATGCCGTAATTTCTTCGGTGATGGCACAATATTACATTTACTAACATGTAAAAATAAATGTTGCGTTTGTATCGATGCAAGCTTCAGCTAAATCAACGGTGAAGTTAATTATATGACTTATCTTTACATGCTTCGAATTGTGAATGTAAGTAAAGCACGACGCTCCTTTCATGTGCATTTATTAAGATGTAAATTTTTCTAAGTGTATGGTGTTAAGCAAATTACCATAATATAACTTTTTGCTTGATCTTTTCAGTTTATTAATCTTACTAGTGACGTGCTTAAGTAATGGTTGTAAGTGTAAATCATCCGAATGTTTTGGTACTTTTTTCAGGTACACATTTAAAAAAAACCCTGTGATTTTACATGTTATTAGATGCACATAAATGGAGCGTCGCAGTTCACGCAAATTTACGTGGAAGAACATTTAATATTGTGTCTTAAGCTCCATAACATGAAATTCATTGAAATAAAAAAAACCTATTTTAATCCACCTAGTGGTGTAATGATGCCTTTCTCATATTACTCATTACATCATAAATATAATCGTGAATTCGCAACAACAACTTTTTATTGAATAGGAATAGGATAATTTGTTCGGATCTTATCTCACAAACTCTATAAAACTTGTTTACCCTGTAGTTCCGGAACCGAAAGTAGTATCCACAACAAATTAAGGAATTCTGTATGAAACTGTAAGACTTTTCTTTTGAACCTATAAGTTTGTGAAAATCGATTTGGTCATCTTGAAGAAAAGTGAGTGAAATTCTTTTTGTAGTTTTTAATCACTATTTCCAATTCTTCCGAAACCGGATTCAGATAAACGGAATAGCCGAAGTTGGTTCGTTTACTACCAACAAATATGACCTACAAATTGGAACAGTTTTGAACGTAGTTAAACCTATACTTACTATCTCATGCTCTATTTCGATTAAACCAATCAAACGAAATCTAGCAAACGAAACGAACCTGCGTTTCTGTTACTTCTGCATATGTAAGTCAAGCTAAACAGCGTGAATCAGCAGCATAAAACATGTAATAAGATTATTATTATATTTAAATTATTATTATTATTAATATTATTATTATTATTATTATTATTATTATTAGGATTATTATTTATTTATTTATTTATTTATTTATTTGGCCTTTAACCACTAGGGTCATTCAGCCCTGAGGGAACGGGAGGAAAACGATGTGTACATTTCAAGTTCTTAGAGAATAGACAAAAAAAAAATTCACGTTCCGGGTGAGAGTTAATTCGGTCCATGGTTGCGGGTTACGATGAGTCATCTTGTTCTTCGTTGTTTGGTTCAGTTGTTTACTGATTTTCAATGTTCTAGAGGGCGTCAAGTATCTTGACGTCTCGCAGGAAACTTAATAGCACCTCCTCTCGGCCGGGATCATTTGAGAGGATGTCCCGAATGGAAGACGGAAAGTCGTATTGGTGGCGAAGTGCTTCAAATTCCCGACAGTTGACTAAGAGGTGTTCTACATTGAGTCTGGTGTTGCAACTGGCACATGTTGGTGGGTCTACTTGAGTGATGGTATGAGCATGTGTAATTTTCGTATGTCCTACCCTGAGGCGAGATAGTGCTTTTTGTTCGACTCTGTTTCCTCGGTCGTTCCATTTTTCCAGAGTTCCTTTAATCTTTATGATTATTATTATTTTTATTATTATTATTATTATTATCATTATTATTATTATTATTATTATTATTATTATTATTATTATTATTATTATTATTATTATTATTATTATTATTATTCGTTTTGCGTTTTCTTCTTCTTTCGGTGTTGTACATATATACTCTATATGGCGATTTTTGATACTCATCCCTCTGCAAATGCGGAACCGGAAGTCGGATCCTAATGAAATTTCACAGTAGGTTTGAAGACAGTATGAACTTCAATTCAAATCAAGATTTGTGAACATCGGTTCAAGCATCGCAGAGAAATCGAAGTGATTTTAGTTTTAGGAGTTTTCCTTCTCCACTTTCGGTGCTCTCGGAACAGTAAAAGAGGGGACCAGTAGTGCCGAATTAAGTTTTCATGCCCACAAACTAACAAGATCTGCAAACTAGAAGAATTTATCAGACAGTTTTATGGGATTTGTACCATCGTTCGTGGAAAAATACTAATATAATTGGTAATTTTCACTTATCTCTCTTTAGTTCCGAAACCGGAAATCGGATCCGGATAAAATGTTCCACAAATTTTTACGACATTACAAGACCTTTCATTTGAATCTTAGTTTGCAAAAATCAGTTGAGTTGTTCCAGAGATAATTGAGTGTAAACTTGTTCTCAAATTTTCACATATTATCATATAACTCCGGAACCGGAAGTCACATTCAAATAAAATTCAATAACAAGCTATGGGACCATAACACCTTTCATTTGAATCATAGTTTGTGAAAATCGGTTCAGCCATATCGGAAAAAAGTGAGTGCATATTTTTTTCACTTTTTTTATGCATATCATCCTATATCTCCGGAACCGGAAGTTGGATCGGAATAAAATTCAATAGCAGACTATGGGACTATGAGACCTTTCGTTTGAATCTTTGTTTGTGAAAATCGGTTTAACCATCTCTGAGAAAAGTGAGTGCATATTTTTGTTACATACACACACACATACACACACACACGGACACATACACACACACACACACACACACGCGTGAACTGGGAAAGTACATAAGTAGGTATTTCACCTTGTAAAAAAAAAAAAAACACACACACACACACACACGGACACACAGACATTTGCTCAGTTCGTCGAGCTGAGTCGAATGGTATATGACATTCGGCCCTCCGGGCCTCGGTTAAAAAGTCGATTTGCACAGTGATTGCATAGCCTTTCTATATGAGAAAGGCAAAAAAGAATACTAACAGCCGCGACTTGAACCTAGAATCATCGCAAGTACGTCTGTTAATCGACTGAGCCACAGAAGCATGCATCTGCTTGGCTGGTAAAAGGTGGATTTAAATTCATACAGTCGCACCCTCTAGTAGAACGCAAGTTACAGTCGAAACCAGTAAAATTCAAGCTCATATAACATTAAGTCATTCCAAATAAAATTTTCCGCCATTTGACAAATTAGGTCGTTAAGAATTACATCGTATGAGGAATTAAGTCACATGTAAAATTCAAATTTTTTTGGAGTGTATGTCATTTGAAAAGTTAAATAGTTATGAATATGTATCGTTTGTAGAAATATGTCACATGCAAAATTCATAATTATTTTCTGTGTATGGTTGATGTTTTTCATGATAGTGTTGCCGATTTTAATACGAACTATACTGAGAAAAATAACAAAAATCTATGAATAGTCCAGTGGAATATAAGAGAAATGAATGACATAGATAAGTGTGATAGTGTCAAATATTTTTTGAATAACTGTGATGTTGTTTTGGATATCATTGTCAATGGGGAGACATGGTAAAAATGGCAACACCTCCTCTGTTTACAATATCCCCGGATACAGATCCACTTTTTCCTGCAGAGATTCACCCCATGGTGGATTAGCTATGTTCGTTTTCGCTAGATTCCGTGACATCTTGGAATCCTGGATATCTCAGTCCAGAGACAACAGACTACACAGAAAGAAAAGATGAAACTTACACGACATGTAAACCGATAGTACTATGAAATATACATAAGTTGAAACGAAAATCTGATTTAAAACCATGATTGATGTAAAATAACATCAAAATTCATTTATTATTTCATTGAACAAGACTGTATATTTACAAACCGCTTCGTTTTGCAATGTAAATTTCCATCCAATTGCCTGCTCCAAATATGTGCATGAAAATAAATGTAAAATCACAAAATATTTTTATCTGTGTAATATTCCACTCGTACAGAATTTTACAGGCTCCGAATGTAATTTACACACGGCTACCAAGTACCGCTGTATGAATTTATATGTATCAATTATCCATCGAATTGATATGGGCTTCTGTGGTTCAGTCGATTTACTGACGTCCTTTGTGGTCTTATGTTTCTCGGTTCAAGTCACGTTGTTGCTTTCGATCTTTTGTTTTTGTTTCGTTCGATTCCAAGCCATGTAATTCTCAAATCACACAATTTCGAATATAAATTTGTGTGAAATATGACGCTTCATTTATGTGCATCTTATAAGATGTAAAATCACAAGATTTTTTCGGACTATGTACCAGACATTGAGAATAATAGTTCTGGAATTACTCAATACAATAATTTACACGCAATCTCCAATTGTACTTTCCTTTCTGCCACCGCTAGATACTGATACACGCTCGTTCAATGTTACTCTAATGTGAGTACAATTTCACTCACTTTCGTTAAAAGTGGAACTACTCTATAGTGAGTAAAGCTGGTATACTCACTATATACTATTACTCACTTGAGAGTAACATTGAATGAGCGTGTACGTCAGATTTTTATGTGTCTCGATTATCACTTGGATATAACTGTTCACTCATCAATTTAATGAGCTCAGTTAAAGTGAGATAGTTTCATCGAGTAATAGTAATCCATTATCCACAACATGGAAAAAAGTTGTGACCCACTGAGAACAATATTTCCAGTTCAAATATGGATTTATTCTTTTACATATACCATATCTAAAAGTTTAGAGTGTCTTTCTGGCGATATTAAAAACCTGGGCATGAGCATTATCGATTGAATTTTTAACATTAACATCCTGTAACTTCTAAAAGTAATCAATTTATAAAAGGGATTTAAATAATTTAAGAATCCTGAGACTTAAACTTGAATGCACCATAATTATGATAAAATAACTTAGAGTAGTTCAGAGGATGGGTGTACCGTGATGGGTAAGTCGATGCCTTTCACGCAACCCACTTGAGTTCGATCCTCAACCCCGCACATAGGGTCAGAAAGCTTTTTTGACCCGAAAAGGTGAATGACATCAAGTTTAAAACCTCTATAATTGAAACAAAAAAAAAAATAAGTGTAGTTCCACTTCCCAAAATTTCTAATATTTGTATTAGACAATAATCTATCAAACAACACTAATTCTGAAAACACTCTACTCAAGTCAACCGATTCTGTTTCAATAGAGCATTTAATGAAAAGATTTCGGAAATAACTAAAGCACAAAAACTATTTATCAGCACTATTCGTATTGAAAGTGTCTACACTGACTGCTGGCTGCGGTGAATGAGGATTGTTTGGCAAACAAACGGATGCGGAAAATAAACTTTCAGATTAGCGTCGGGCCAAGACAGAAACGAGATACCGAGACGTGAATCTAAATAGACGTGTAACGTAAACTTGTTTCCGAAGAAGATAGTGTATAGTATAATGTTATTTTCTTAATAAACAAATTTATTAAAGTTTCTCCGCCATGTGCACGTATGAGAAAGCGGGAAAGTTTTCCTACACTACTCCGGTTCCGTGTTTTCTTCTCAGCAACGATAGACTATGGCACTTGCAGTGCACAGCTTGGTTTATCTAACATGAGTGGTTCATTTTTCACCCACCCAAACTCAAAAAGGAAGAAAATTACTTTCCGGTTAGAAACTGGAAAACTTCTGCCTTTGTAATTATTGAAGATAAAACTTTCTTGCTCCGCAAGACATGAGTTATTTGTTTAAAAGTTCCACAATTCATCGGCATAGAAAATGCCTCGTTTGAAGACATTCCATCGCGGAATCTCTGCAACAATGGCTTCTCGTGACAAAAAATTAATGATCTATTCATTTACCGACTATACAATTTGAAACATTACTAACTTCCATTGTTACTCAGTAATACAAATTAAGACATATCACGGTCCGCCCCGTGACTAATTTTTCAATGCACATCCCTCCCGACGAGCATTGATCTAGCTTGTAGTGCATTGCAGTGCTATAATTTGACCGGACCGAGTGCCACCTCCCTACGAAATTATGCTATCTTGCTGCATCCTTTTGTGTGTGCATGTCCTTTTACCTCAGAAAGGCAGCTGCTAACTACAGTCGTGCGCTCCGAAAGCTATTATTTCGTGAGACCCCAAATTTTAAACCACTGTCCACCTAAGATGTGCATTGAATGCTTTGTAGGTTTTGTCCCTCTCGCTATGCTTTTTACTTTTTTTTGCTTGTCTTTGCAGCTTCGTTCGGTGACGATTTATTATACCGAAAATTCAGGGTGTATGCGGGACGAATCAATAAAATAAATAACGACGCCTAATATGGCATACGGTGGCACGACGTCGGTGGGGTGGAGCTTTATCGAAGCCGATAGATTTCGGCACACCTGCGCTTCTAGGGGTACTTTGCGGTCGTAAATCATTCGCTACCCTCGCTAGAGCCGCTGGTACGCATGTTAGGAAGGTAGCAAATTCGATAAAGTCGGCTGAAACAGGAGAAAGTTTGATCGATATAAGTTTTAGGAAAAACATGAGACATTTGTGGTAAAAGAAACCAAATGTTTGGTTTTATATGCGAATAACGAATAACGAATAACGAATAACGAATAACGAATAACGAATAACGAATAACGAATAACGAATAACGAATAACGAATAACGAATAACGAATAACGAATAATGAATAACGAATAACGAATAACGAATAACGAATAACGAATAACGAATAACGAATAACGAATAACGAATAACGAATAACGAATAACGAATAACGAATAACGAATAACGAATAACGAATAACGAATAACGAATAACGAATAACGAATAACGAATAACGAATAACGAATAACGAATAACGAATAACGAATAACGAATAACGAATAACGAATAACGAATAACGAATAACGAATAACGAATAACGAATAACGAATAACGAATAACGAATAACGAATAACGAATAACGAATAACGAATAACGAATAACGAATAACGAATAACGAATAACGAATAACGAATAACGAATAACGAATAACGAATAACGAATAACGAATAACGAATAACGAATAACGAATAACGAATAACGAATAACGAATAACGAATAACGAATAACGAATAACGAATAACGAATAACGAATAACGAATAACGAATAACGAATAACGAATAACGAATAACGAATAACGAATAACGAATAACGAATAACGAATAACGAATAACGAATAACGAATAACGAATAACGAATAACGAATAACGAATAACGAATAACGAATAACGAATAACGAATAACGAATAACGAATAACGAATAACGAATAACGAATAACGAATAACGAATAACGAATAACGAATAACGAATAACGAATAACGAATAACGAATAACGAATAACGAATAACGAATAACGAATAACGAATAAGGAATAACGAATAACGAATAACGAATAACGAATAACGAATAACGAATAACGAATAACGAATAACGAATAACGAATAACGAATAACGAATAACGAATAACGAATAACGAATAACGAATAACGAATAACGAATAACGAATAACGAATAACGAATAACGAATAACGAATAACGAATAACGAATAACGAATAACGAATAACGAATAACGAATAACGAATAACGAATAACGAATAACGAATAACGAATAACGAATAACGAATAACGAATAACGAATAACGAATAACGAATAACGAATAACGAATAACGAATAACGAATAACGAATAACGAATAACGAATAACGAATAACGAATAACGAATAACGAATAACGAATAACGAATAACGAATAACGAATAACGAATAACGAATAACGAATAACGAATAACGAATAACGAATAACGAATAACGAATAACGAATAACGAATAACGAATAACGAATAACGAATAACGAATAACGAATAACGAATAACGAATAACGAATAACGAATAACGAATAACAAAGTCAAACAGGCTGAAGGATTACTATGTCTCCAAACCTAGCAGCCAACACTACTTTGGCTGATTCTTACACAGGAATAAATCATCGATCAAACACCCTATTTAACCATTAGCACCTCCAAGTGTGGCTAGAAATAAAGTGCGAATAGCACCAAACTTTTTCCATGATTATACTGTGTCTCGACAAATTCTTATTTATTCAAATGCCGAAATGATTTACCGGCCGTTTCTAGAAGCATTTACTTATACATACTTGGCTCTTGGAACACTTTTGGTGTTATGTTTGCCGCAGTTATAAAACGTGATAAAATTGGGATGTTTCATTTTCCGATTTGATTTCGATGCCAAAAAACAGCTTACCCAAATTGGAAGGAAATGTCAACGCGACCGTTAAATTCGATAATGGCTCAAGTTTGTTTAGTGAATTATTAGAGGCCTGTTCAAATTTGTTCTCGGAATAATTATCTCGTATAATAAACATGAATATTTTTGGCAGTACATCCCTATCCCAACATTCGTTAGTAAAATGTAGAGCAGCAAAAAGTATCGCATGGAAAGCTCCACTCGTCGCTGATTTTTCCGAGCAAAACTGGTTGGCAAATTCCGGGTTGCCTTCACATCGTTTTGAGGATTTGGGGAAGCTAACGGAGGCAAGAGGTTGCAGGCCATGAGCGGAAGTATGATGAGCAGGGCTAAGTGTCTGAATGGTTTTATGATCACTGCAAGTATGTCCCGTCTTCCCCCAGTCGGTGTTCCAAAGTGCGCCGCTCGTGTGAGCCGTCATTGCCGTTGTTCTTGTTATGCCGCTGTTTGTGATTGCGCTCTTAAAAAAATTATAGTTTGCGTTTTTATTACATTTCGGTTCTATTTTGTTCCCAGCACGCGTCCCGCACTTATGCGAGGCAAACGTAATTCACGGGCAGTAATTCACGGTTTTACGACGTTGCGTGATATATTCCGTTCTCTTTTGTGCTGCCTACGAATCAATGCTAGATCTTTCCGAGAAATTCAGGCAACTGCACCTTCATACCCATTTTGTTTATTTCACGGCACATTGGTAAAGAATTTATTCAAGAGGTAAAAAAACGTTCAATTCCGTGAACCATTTGCCGAAACATGTGGTAGTTCACTGAGTCTTTCCAACACTGTATTGGACTGATCGTTATCAGTCGGTAATAACTGTGCTAACCGAATCGCCGAAAAACATTTCCAAAGCTCTCCTACACGGCAATTATCGGCGGAGCTTCTCGAGAGATTCTTATCAAATTCCGATCATCCGGAGAACGTGGCCGCGCCGAAGATTGGCCTTAATTGCCAATTTGAATATGATAAAGAGCTTCTGATTTGTTAATAGGATTTCGAAAATCATAATTTATCGATCTGTTTTCTATCCGACTGAACCACTCACATTTGGGTTGACCCTAATTTTCATCTATGGGGAACGGACACGTCGCTACAAATAGTAATGGACGAAAGGGCGTGCTACCGCCGCTTGTCGATGGAGCCTGGCTTCAACATTTCTGAATCGTGCCTACACCATGCTTGGCACAGAGCCCATTTGGTTTTTGATTTTTCGGTGTAACGCATGATGGCTATGGCAATCAGGTGAAGCCGTTAGTGCCTGGTGACAGCCGATTTTAGGGCAGATCGGGAGGCTATGGTGGTGGCAAAAAAGCAGATGTTAATTTGCGAATCATTGAAAAAATAGTAGATAGACCAAATTACCAAAATACGTTAAAACATTTTCCGGTAATGCACTCCTCATACAAACATGCTAAAGTCATGAATTGTATTGTATTGTATTGTATTGTATTGTATTGTATTGTATTGTATTGTATTGTATTGTATGTTGTAGCATTTTCGTACACGTTCGATACGATCGATACGAACGGAGTGACACGGTTACCATATTCTAAGATACTAAACCAAACTGTATCTTCCGAACTGACACTTCTATGAAATCTGGAGTTTTCCTCTCAGAAAAAAGTATGAATTTTTTAGTTGACATAAGTCTACAAACGATTCAATCTATACTACTAAACTTTTCAAATGACGCAATATTCCACTTGTACCAAATTTTACAGGCTTCAAATGTAATTTACAATAGGCTAACAAGTGCCGCAGTATGAGTTTATATGTATGAATTATTCACCAAGCAGATATGGGCTTCTGTGGTTCAGTTGACTAACTGAGGTGTTTTGTGATCTAATGTTTCACGGTCCAAGTCGCGTTGTTGCTATCGATCTTTTTTTTTATTTCAATCGATTCCAAATCGTATAATTTTCAAATCACACAATTACACATGTTATTGAAAATAAATTTGTGTGAAGTACGACGCTCCATTTATGTGCATCTTATAATATGTAAAATCACAAGTTTTTTTTCGAAGTGTGCTCTTATGAGTTCCAAAACTGCATTTAACTTAGCTATGACGGCTCCTCAAATTTAAGTTTTCGGTCAAAAATGATCCTTCACAGATGATTCTGACGGAATTGCGTTCATAGAACACTCAAATATATTCGGTGAGCATATTCGTGCAAAAGTATTAATTTATTGAATAATGGATTTTCGGCCAAGTCTAGTTTTACAAAATAAACATTATTTTGGTATTTAAAGCATAGTTATTGTTTTGTGAAACAACACTTGACCGAAAAGTTATCCTTCAATAAATCAGAAGAAAAGTGGTCGTACCTTTCAAATATGAGAATAATAATGCTCGATTTATCGACCTTCACTTTCATATCGTTTCTGTCACACCAAATCATTATTATTTTTACAAGTCCATTTACAGAGCACAGCAGTCCAACATATTTGTAATGATGCGATATGTTTTCAGATCACCTACGTATATGACTTTAAAAGACGTAAGACTGTCACAGAGGTCGTTTACGAAGAGCACAAATAATAGTGGCCCAAGATGACTTCCTTGGGGAACGCCAAAGGAGAGGTTGAAACTGACCAAAAACGAAGTCCTAATTTTTACAGATGCACTACGGTTTGTAAGATATGAATAAATTCAAGAAGTAAACCAGTCGAGGAAAAAAGGTCTTCTTAGATTCTCTGCACAATGCTGATATTGGATTTGACATTTTATTATATAATTAATAGTGAATTTCAGATGTCGCAATGATCCCGAAAAAATAATTAAAATTTATTCGGAAAATTCCTGATATCAGTAACGAAAAAAAAACAAAAAATAAATAAAAAATAGCTACAATGCAGTCCTCCACAAATCTCGTGTTTATGTCTAACACTACCCACTAATTTTTGCTTTAGTTTGCTCCGCCTTATTGTGTGTTTGATTATATTTGTCGTAGATAAATCATAAATTAGTACAAGTGCACTATTCCGAAAGTGAAGAAATGAAAAGGAAACGTGCCAGTTTTATTTGTATTCACGTCATTCAGTTATGTATTTGAAAATATCCGTATTCTTTTTAATAGGATGCATTTTTTGGAGCCCGAATCTTCGCAATACATATTAATATATTAATTTCTGTTACGAGTTTCATTTTTTACAGTGTTCATCGCAAACCTCGGCAGAAAAACTACCAACTAACTTTTTTTCGTTGTTACCAATATAACATATATCTAAAACTCTTCAAATGACTATCTTAAATGCCAAGCAAAATCTAGGATTATATTTTGCAAAGGATTGACGTCTTCTTTGCCTCAATCTAACTGGAACTACCAATTCAAACCTGGGATTGAAATCATGCTCATAATAGAATCTTTATTCCAGTAAGCAACACTAAGGCTTGTTCGCTACCAAATCTGGATAGATTATATTGGGAACAAAACAAATTTGCTGTTAGCTCAATTCAAGATGCATCCTTTATGCGTTTAATTGTTCATTATTGGACATTTCAAAACTAATTACACTCACTCATTTAAGTTGCATGAAGAAACTAAGAACTTTTGTATTTACTCCAGCCATCAGGATATGTGCAGACTTCTCTGCAACAAATTTAGCTGCTTCAGTCCAAGATTTTCGAAAAATTTTCTATAGTTTATGTTTATATAGAGAGAGTTCTCCTTTCGCGAGAGCCCAATACCGGTCGCAACTCCGGACTGTTAGACGAATTTGCCTCTTTCAGAACAACAAGGACTCCATTCGCCATATACCATTATAAAACATCTTTGGCTCAGTGACAAGATGTCAAATCACACCAGAATTACAAGGAAGTGTCATGGCTGTGTAAGAATATTAGCAATCGCTTCTTTAAGCATTGTTCATGGTATATTTCCTTTCTGGTAGTGATGAAACTTTGGCTTGCTCGGCAACAGCTGCATATCATCTGCCAAACCAAATATTTTCTGGAAAACTTGAACTTTTTCTTCGCTCTGAAATGATTCTCTCATTCTGTAGAAATGTTTTTAGGAAATCAAATAGTAGAAAAAAGTAAAATTGTACGAAATTTAGGTGTAACCTTGGACTCTAAACTAACATTTGTGGAACATTACAACACAATGATCAATAAAGCAAATAGTATGCTGGGCTTTATCAAACGCTTTAGTCATAATTATCAAGACCCATATACTATAAAATTGCTATATAGTACATGTGTCAGACCCATTTTGGAATATTGCAGTCTAGTATGGAATCCATATAACATTATTCACAAAGAACGCATTGAATCGATACAAAAAAAACAATTTCTTTTATATGCACTTTGTAAATTAAACTGGACAGCATTTCCTCCGCAATAATTACGTCAGCAATTTCATGGAAAATGGGATCTTTCGTAAGATCGATTTGTGTGCTTGATTTCATATAAACGGAATATTTTTTTCTCGTGTTTCCACGATTAGATAGCGACACAATAATTTAAGCAAGTAATATGTTTTGTTCACATCCTTAACATTGAACAATGTCGCAAGGACTATTTTGCATACTACTATATCGGTATGTCCTTTAGGTAGTCATTTATCTACATCCTTGTATATGAGCTTAGTTAAATGTGGGCTGCAAAACTTTATTTTAACTTTGTCCTGCTCAACATTATTGTATAAATTGGTAAACCACACATCACATTGCTGCAAATATTGTGGTAATGTCATCATATTAAATGACTGCACAACTGCCTTTATCTCTGCCAACGAAAAATCTGTACATACTGTTCGAAATATGAAAGCCAGTTTTCGCTGTGTGCGAGTACAGTATCGTACAATTAATCTTAGATTGGTTTCAATATTGGACGTATGACGTAATTTGCTATTGGAACGGGTTTCATGTTATTGTCCGTGGAAATAATTTGATTATTTGACACTATGCTCTATAGAAGCAAGCATTGCTTTTTCACGGAAATCCATCGTGCTCCAGTAGCGTCTAGAAGGTCGAGGGTCCAGGACGTTTCGAGATCTGCAACATCAAATCAAGATGCTCGTTTCTCATAAGAAGTAAATTAAATGGTTCATAGTGCATGAACTCATGATAGAACTATCTTTCTTGTCAGATATTTTCATGAGTGCAAAGAACACATCAGTATCTTCTCGTAGTTTGTTCCCAGCTTCACAAACTATTTGTCTAGCAGTTCCATCAGAAACTTTCTTATTTGAATTTCTGTGAATTTCGAAAACTGTTCTATTGTTTTCTAGATCGCGAACCTGCTCATAGATATATAATCGAGGAATTGATTTCAGCATATCTTCTTGAACTTCTATTCTTTCTCTACCTCGGATGTGAGAGACTAAATTATAATCGTGCTTGAATTCCACCATAGCATGGAATATTGTCGTGAATACGACTTACTTTACTATGGGGTGCCTTTTCAAAATTAGCCATATGGAAGAATGGGCAGAACTTAATCGTGAATATCTCGACTTGTATTAATGGCAGCAACATAATTCTTCCACTATTTCATCAAAAATATGATCAGGAATTTAGGATAATATTTTGAACAGAGTGATTTAACCACAAACAACTCAAATATTAAGTTTTCTCAAATTTTGAAAACAACGCGGAAAACTCTTTACTTTTGCTTGGCTTTTTCGTAAAAAAAAAAAGTTTATTTGTTGAATCTTCGAAAAGTACCGTACAGATATTTCTTAACGTAATGTATAAATGTTTGTCTAAACTGATTAAAAGTGTCTTATCGCTAACTTATAACTAGATTTAGTTAAATTAAAATCAAAAAGATGGAAAATCTCATTAAATTTTCTACAGCATCTATCCACCGGGTTGTTTTGTCCATATACTGTACGATGTCTAGGTATCATCAAAAAATTGCGGGTTCTCATAACACGAGCAGGAACATATACATTGATGCTGGCTAAGATATCAGTACAGTCAATGTTATTCGATAGCATGTCATAGATAAACATTCTTTGTAAAAAAGTACGACGGGATTCCAATGTTGGTAGGTCTAGTAGTTTGCATCTATCGATGTACGGTGGCAGATTGAATTGGTCGTTCCATTGTAGTTTCCTTAGTGCGAAACGGACAAAGCATTTTTCGCGCAAGGACGACGATTTTGAGGTAGTCAGGCACATATCTTCAACAGACTGCGTATAAAAGGGGAACCGTGGTCAAAAATCGATCATTTCTTCTTGTGCGTTGGATGGAAGCAGACGTCGTGGGAATGATTTAATCCAACCAGCAGCTTCGAAGAGTGCACCTTCTGCGTGGTTAAAAACCTCAAACGCTCAGGTCGCAACTCTCATCATTTGGACTTCAGTCGTCCAGTGGAGCAGTTGGCAATGAAAGCAAACCTTTTGCGTGGTATCAAACCTCAAACGCTCAGGTCATGCTCTCATTTGGACTTCAATCTTCAGGTGGAGCAGTCGTCAGGTCGCAGAGCCAGTTTCCCTTCGAAGAAGATCGATCGATCATCATCCTGTTGGTGGTCGTTTGCATTGGAGCAAAGTACAATGGAAAATGGACAACAATGTGGAACATTCTGCAAAATCAGCCCTTCTAATGGCTCTAAATGTTACCCAAAGAACTATAAAAAAAGCTTCTGTGTAAATCGAAAACCAAATTTGTGTAGTGCAGATCTAAGATAATTTGATCAGTTTTTTGCAATTTTCACAGTTCTAAATTTGCAACAGTGTTTAAAATTGTTTATATCCAATCAGTGTTTAATAGCTTAGAAAATTATACAATTTGGCTCTTCTGAAATGCCAGAAATCAATCCCGTACAGCATTTTGATAGTATCTTTTACTAAAATATCGAAATCCGAAATGAAATAATCGACATCAAAATTCTCTAAGGTGCCGTTTAGAACCATAATAATTCAACTCGTCACTCTCCATCACGAACACCTTCATAAAAGGTTCTTTTCAGAATCACCATTATCTTATCATAAGGAACTATACTAGTTAATCGTAATATTTGTGTGTCAGAATGTTTAAAGTAACTAATCTGTACTGTAGTTTAGGTGTATCGTTTCAAATTCTAGTAGTGTAAAAGGCAAAACTTGTACAATTCACTTTATCGATCAACTAATATTCGGAAGTATATAGTAAAAGTGTCAGTTTCATTCGTATTCACGAAATCCAGTTATGTATTTGACATTACACACCTGTACTTTTTGTTTTGAATTCTATATCATCGCTTGATTTCATATCGAAAATTGCGATTAATACAAATCTTTTGCATGTATGAAACATGCATCGACAAAATATTTTTATAGTTCGCATTGTTTTTTTTAATGGAACATAATCTTCTATAGTTTTAAAATGAGCTTTACATGTCTTATTAGGATAGCGAATTTAAGTTATGGTATGTTGTGTATGCTTTTGTCGTGAATACGACTTACTTTACTATGGGGCGCCTTTTCAAAATTTACCCTGTACAGGAATGGGCTGAACTTTATTGCGAATATCTCTTGATGTACTTAACCCAATAACATAATTTCTCCTACAAGCTATCGGAAATGTGATCGGGAATATGTGATTAAATTTTAAACAGCGTGAGATAACCAAACATAATTGAAAAACAACGTTAACTAAAACTTTTGGATATAATGAGGAAAATTCATCACGCTTGCTTGCCTTTTTCGCACCCGGACGACGGTTTTGAGGTAGTCAAGTACATATCAGTTCCGATTATCTACTGAACGAGTATGAAACGAGTAAACTTTGATTGAAAATCGTTTATTTCTTCTTGTGTTTCAGTAAAACCATCAGTGTAGTGCAAATCTGAGATAATTTGATAAGCTATGTGAAATTTTTGCACTGCAAAATTCGCAACAGTGTTTAATATCGTTTTTATCAAAACAGTGTCAATATCTTAGAGGATTACATAATTTGGTCCTTCTGAATGCCAGAAATTAATCCGGTACTGCCCTTTGATAGTTTCTTTCATTGTAATATACCAATCCAAAATTAAATAATTCACATCAAAATTCTGTAATTTATATTCGGAAGTATAAAGAAATCGTCAGTTTCATTCGCATTCACGACATCCAGCTATTTCTCTGACATTACACACCCGTTCTTTTTCTGTTCTTGAAGAGTTTTCAAAGCTATTCTTTCAACATGACCTTCTTTATATCGTATAAGTTTTTTGAGTCTTTATTGAGGACTTCTTGAAGCTGGTTTCGATTCCAAATACGTCTCTCGCCAGAATCGAAGAAGTCTTACATATTGTACGGCATTTTTCTGTTATCTCTCGACACTACACCATCATTAATTCCTTCATTCTGTTTTTTTTTTTCGCTACTTGTTCTTTAGTAAACAGGTCCGCGAAGTCCTCGTTCAAAATTACGTAGTCTTGCTCATAAATTTTGCTGTCATGCGAGTCAATAACAGGTCCATCAACTACTGCATTCGTGATCTTGTCATCAACCACGACTGGTTGTAGCCCGTTGTAGCTTCATCACATATAAGTTCCCGTGAATTTATTTCCTTAACTTGGGTGAATTCAAATTCAAAGTCTGGTTCGCAGAAAACTATATTATTCAATATTGTGGCAGTTTCTGCGTTCTTTTTCGATGTTGGTAGTGAGTTCCTTATTCATTGATCTATTGATAGAGTCCTTTTGACTTAATGTAATAAGGTCACTTTATTCTATCACTTTTGATATCTGTGAAGCTCTTATTGCTGTAAATTCGCATTCTGATATGCCTTTTGCTTCGATCTTGCATTCCTGTTCAATATCATTGCATTTATCAGTTGAAGTGTCTTCGTTTCTTTCCAAGACATTACTGTTTGAGTCCTTCTGACTCAATGTGATAACATAACTTTTTTCTATCACTTTTGATGATATCAGTTGAGCATTTTGCTTCGACGTTTTCACGAAACTATACAACTATACGTGCGATTCATCTTGTTTTTCTTAATACCTAAGATTTCGTAAGTTTCGTTATTATTTAGGTACTCTTCATCTAACCATTTTGTTCCCAATTTTGTCGAAAAATGGTTGACAAAGTTTTGTCGTTGACAGTCCTTTAGTTGCCGTAGTTTTTTTCATTCTGAAAATTCAAAATATGCAAAAAAAAACTCGTACTGTCAAAATTCGTACTACCAAAATTCGGCTTGTCTTTGAAGCTTCTGCCAAATCATCACGAGCTGAGAAGTCATTGAACGATGTTCTACAAGTCGGAGCAACACTTCAGAGTGACATTTTCAGCATTCTACTACGGTTTCGAAAGCATCAAGTAGTGTCTACTTCCGACATTACAAAAATGTACCGGCAAATACGCGTTGTACCTGAGCATACAAAGTTTTATCGAATAGATTGGCGTTCAAACCCAGGCGACCTCTTCGTATTTTGGAATTTACAACAGTTACCTATGGGACATCTGCAGCTCCTTATTTGGCTACCCGATGTTTGATGCAGTTTTGCGAAGATGAAGGCGATTCATTCCCACTCGCCGAACCATTATTATCGCAAACCAAACCAAAATTAGTTTTCTTGATTATTGCGAAATTGTTCATTGTTACAAATCAAAATTTTTGCCATGATGACAATACTTCATCTAGCTGATTAAAACTATGTATCTTCTTATAAAAGAGCCGAAGAATATTCAAACAAGACATGATGCTTAGGGCATATTCAGGAGTGTTCTAGTTCTAGATGCATAAATTATGTCAGTTTTAAAATTTAAATCTAGAAATTATAACAAAATAAACTGGCAGCCCCAGCAGCGTTTTATCTGTGTTTCTAATATAGAACAAATAGAACGGCAATGTATACTAGTTTTAAATTTGACAGTAGAACTGGTCGAATAAATAAAACTAAAACGGATTGCTGGGGATACGTTTGTTTCAGTTTCATTTACATTATAGATCACCCATATGAATCTTGCAGCTGCTGAATTTGCTCTTAGGTATCCATTGGCATTCAGGTGAGAACTGATTTGTAAGATGTTCACTATAAATATCTAGTTTGTGAAGTTCCTATCATATTAGTATGCATGTGAACAATATTTTAACATTATTCATGACTTTTGAAGGAATTACAGTTACTTTTTGTGCACGCTTGACGAGTAGATAACAAATTATATTTCAAATGATTAAATTCGGTTTGCGCATGTTCTTTCAAATCGTTATACAATTTGCATTTTCGAGGCGAGTTTGACAAGTAAGTTATTGAACTCAATTTAAATTTAGAAATCCTAGATGACTAAAAACGATTATTAGTGGATTTTTCGATTTATGAATGAATTTAAACTTAGTATATATTATTTATATGGATTTGCACCCGTAATTTTTTGCTCTCGTATGTTCTGCCTTATTATTGTACTGTTAGAATTATGCAAGTGACGTATTTAAAGTCGGATTACTGGGATGAAGAACTGTGAAGTAACCAGCTGAGAGTTGATTATGAAGTATTTTACCATTACTGTTATTTTGCCTACAATTCCACTGGACATGCTTTGCCTTTAAGTCCCCTATTACGAAAAATTTCGGTCGATATCTTGTGAGTTTTTGCAAATCGGTTTTAAAGAAATTAAATTGTTCTCCGGTACACTGGAATGGCAAATATGCTCCAGCGATTAAATAGATTTCATGAATGGTTTCAACTTCGATTCCCAACCTTTCAATAACTTTAGTATTGAAAGAAGGTAAAATTAATGTTTAATTTGCCGTTGGACAAAAAATGGCAACTTCACCACCCATTTCTGTAAACCTGTCAAATCGATGAACCACATAATGTAGATTACTTTTCAATTTGACATTTGGTTTAAGAAAAGTTTCTGTCACAATGGCAATATGAATTTTGTGAACTTTGAGAAAATTTTAAAATTCATCTTCACTCGATTTCAAAAATCTAGCATTCCAATTTAAAATATTCAAATAATTATTTAACATCACTGTTAAATTTTAAATTCATTATAATATTATTTTCAAATTGCCATCTGATTTGATATGCTTACAAAAGTGATGAAGTCGAATTCATTCGGATGATCATTTGAAAAAGTTGATCTTGTAGGTCGATCATTTTATTTTCCGGCATTGGCAATGGCATTGAACTTGGTAGACTGCCATTAGAAGAAGATGATTTGGCCGATGTACCTATTAATAAATTGTTTTCGTTAGAAGATGTACTGCAAAGCGTTCATGTGTTTTGATTATTTACATCAGAAGAATTAAGTTGTAGTTTTCTACCTGGTACCAAAGCGTAACTGTCTTAATAAGAAGATGATGACGAGGTCGATGTACCTGTTAATAAATTGTTTTCGTTAGAAGATGAATTGGAAGGCGTACCTGTGTTTTGTTTTAAATTCGAAAAAATAAGTGCCCTAGAAAAATTAGGCGTGGCATTTGTAACGGTTTTTTTTTATTTTCAGGTATGTTCTGTAAATTTAAGGTTGTTGATTTGACTTGTTGTCTAAGCGATCGAGCGTTTAAAATTTTTTCCCTGACAGGACATTTCAAATAATTGGATTTATGATTTCCATCGCAATTTGAACATGAAAATTTATCAGTGGACAAACGTTTTTCGAATGCGATTTACCACAATTCAAGCACCGTATATCCATATGACAATTTTTGGTTCCATGGCCGAAGCCTTGGCAACGACGACATTACGTTAAGTTTCCAAAACGATTATGCCGTTTATAATGTTCCCAATGAATTTTAATGTGGGAAATGAAACGTACTTTTTCTAAAGTTTTCAAATTGTTTACTTCACTACGATTGAAGTGTATTAGGTAAAGTTCATGGGAAATTCCAGAGCGTGGTTTAGAAGTACCATTCTCTCTTCTTTTCATAAGTATTACTTGGGAAGGGGCAAAACCAAGCAATTTTTTCAGTTCATTTTTAATTTCATTAATACTTTGATCATTTGATAAACCTTTCAAGACAGCCTTGAAGGGTCTGTCTGATTTTATATCATATGAATAAAATTTATGAAGTTTCTCGGACAAATATCGGATAAGACGTTCATAATCTTCCAATCCATCAACCAAGACTCGACACTCTCCTCTTCGTCCGATTTGAAATGAGACTTTTACTTCCGGGAGAAAAGTAGAAAGCTCAGTACGGAATGCTTTGAAGTCGGAAATCATCACCGTCACTGGAGTCATAGATTGTTGTTTCTTCCCAGAACGACAAGCGTCCATTTTGGGAATTTTTGAAGAATTTTCTTCTATGTCGCTACAATCCATGAATGTTATTAGAAAAATGTTGAATAACGGATTGTGATTTATTCCGTATTGAATTATTTTTAGCCTTAGGCTTGTTGCCTTTCCGGTTGGATGCAGGCATTTTTAAAATGAATGAAATTTGAAATTAAATTAACTAGGCTAAATTAGTCTTCGATTAGACTCCTAGTTTGGAAAAGTCGTGATATAGACTGATTTTGTGGTAGTCTTAATAAAGACTAATCAGTTCGAAGAATAGTTCTTTGAATAGCTTGCCTTAAAAAATGCTGATTAATTTCTTAGTCTTGAAAAAGACTGAAAAGGGTGGCAACTAAAATTTTGGATTTTTTTCGAGGCCTGTATGCTCAACAACAAACGAGCTCAGAAGGAACTAAGAGTGTGTATGTGTTAGCTCTCTTTCTCCTCTTTCTGCTAGTATTTTCTGTGCTGTTCATGCTTGCTCAGTTTTGCTCAAAATGCCGTCGAAACAAGAAGTATTTCACGAGCGCATTGTACAGTTCTACGAACTGCACAAAAATCTCGGCAAATAGTATACGGTACAACATTTTAAAAGCAAAAATGTTGCGGCTTCGACAGTTTACAATATCCTAAGATGCCCAACAACTGCTCGTGAGGAAGGTAGTGGAAGACCAGCCAAAATTGTGGATGCAAAAGGACTTCGTTCTCTTTCTCATGCCCTCAACAACAAGGATCTGCAAAACATTGAAAAGACTCGGAATAAAGTGCAGAAAGAAGACACGAGCCCCGGGATATACTGACGCACAGATTTCAATGCTGAATTCCCAATGCCGCTGGTTGATTAAAACATTTTTCCGGAAAAAAGTTTTGCTTTGGACGACGAAAATTACTTCCCTCTTTTGAAGACGCAGATTCCCGCAAACGATCGATACTATTCAACGAATAATTCTACTGTACATTCAAACATAAGTGATGCTGTACATTGTCATTTCCGAGAATGGCATTTCTAATCCATGGTTCAAGCTATCTGGGTTGGCAATCAATCAAGATGTGTACCAGAACGAATGTTTGTAGAAAGTTTTGATCCCGTTTTTTCAAAAACAACATGCAGATGGACAATACGAAACAAAATCGTTCCTGAATACCAATTCGATCCCATTTGAACCCAAAAACCACAACCCGATAAATCTACCCCAGTGCCGCCTAATCGAAGATTTCTTCGGGGTTTTGAGCTCATTGGTGTACAAAAATAACTGGAGAGCCACGAATTGCTAACAGTTGATTGGTAGAATCAAGAGATGCATTCGCAAAGTTGACATGAAGGCCGTACAACGCTCCTGTTCCGACATCAAACGGAAGCTTCGTCGAACATCCGATTACGGACCGTTTTCAAATGTTCACTATTTTTTTTTCAACAATGAACAATGTATCTTTCATTTCAATAAATCAGATCTTTTCCAAGTGTGTTTGTCTTATTTTGACAGCTTGAGAAAGAAATTCCATTTTTTTTTCTGAATAGTTTTCCTGATTTCATACACTTTTTCCTATATACTTTAAGTATATTTTTAACGTTATTCAAAACTCATCTTTCAAGCTGACAGTAAAAAATTGAAAATTGAGGTCATTGCAAGGAAACGTATGCCATAACATTACATGAAACGCGTAAATATGATGTTTGAGGCGTTTACGGTATGCTTTTTTAAAACAACATTACGCATTCAAAGGTTTATGTTTATATAGCCAACTAGGGACTTGAAAAATTCGTATTTTTTGTTATTTTTCCACCTAATGGTAAAATGTTCGATTTCTTTGGAGACAGAACATGTCCTTCATACCGATTTCTACTGCATTAGAATTAAGGAATACAGGATGGGAGTGTTAAATTTTCCCTGTTCTCATTCCGTTAGTGGATTTTTCGTCCGAGTCGTTATTGATCAGCATGCAGGGATTAATGCAGTCAGAATAATGTTTAACAACACGTTACTACCAATAATGTCCTTCAAAAAAATTCTTTTCCAGCCTCAGTTGATCCTGATAAGTAGTAACACATGGGAGTTCTCTGATTTGTTTCTTGTCAAAGTGCATAGTTTTACTAAACGAAAACGTAGTTCTCCAAAAATGAAAGGCGTGTAAGAAATTGTTTGGCAAAGCATAACAACTGTAAAAATGATTAGAACGGTATGCCGCGTTAGGAACTGTGAGACTACAACTCGCTAATGCTTTCTAGTTCGCTTAGGTAGGAAGCAATGAGTGGCCAAAAGCAAGATTAAAAAGTGAAGCTCATAAAGCTGACAGTTCAAAATGAAAGCTTTAAAGTGATCGCTTTGAAATCGATAATGAAAAGTGAACAATCACGAAATCAATATCATTTGCCACCAAACCCAACCGACCTTGCAGCTTGAAAATTGGTTGGGCAGGGCGCGACAGCCGGCTAGGAGATGGGCTTCCAAAAATGGGCACCCGCCTGTTTCCAATGGCCAGATTAGAGTACTAGTGGGGCGGTGTAGATAACACGATAGAAAAACATGCCTATAAGGTGCCGAAACATCAAACGAAAGACACGTTTCGGGAATGGATCCCCGGTTGGTCATCCGAATGACGGCTTTGTCCACGGATCCGGCTCAGCTTAGTTTTATACTGCAAGTCACCATTTCAAATCGAAATTGACGCCCCACTCGACGAAGGATGGTTTGGCGGTTTCCTCTACGATTATTGGTTGCTGGTGTGATCCAGTTTGTATTGAAACTCCTTGGTCCAAAATTTGTACATTTTAGTATTCTAAACGTTATACTAGAAATAAGTGTAGAACTAATGCCATAAACATAAAAGTAAATGTTTTTGGGTTCAGGCTCCACCACCCGAAAACCGAAAATCCATGAAAACAATTACGAAATCTTGATTCGACAATTCACTCTCACTCGTCTCATCCACATAAGCTTTTACGGACGACTTCGAAATCTGCTGACACCCGGTTTCCTCACCCTTTTCACCACGGCGACCGGTCAGTAGTCTGGTTTCTTCGTTCAGAAGTCACAGACTGAAAGCTAACGACTGTAATGCCAATGGATACCTAAGCATGACCTCGCAATAAAGTTTTCCACTTCTATTCTCTAACTACTGCAGTTCGACATCATCGACATGCTGCTTCCCATTCATGGTGCGATGACTTGGCGAAATGGAACAGAATTTCAAAAATCCCATAGAACAAACCCCGAAATAACAGTTTATTAATGGGATGATCCTTCAAACGACCGGAGCGTTTTCGAGCTCGGACTGATGCTGGTGCTTTATTCCAGTCACATCCCCGCACCCGAACCGCCGATTCCGGTAAGCCCAACAAGACAAAGTCCGGCGAATAACGCGCAAAGTGAGATGGAATTTTTGTCCAGCGACTGGATCAAAGCCATTGTCGGATCACAGTTCCGACGTTTTGGCGCATTTCGGTAATGGGTCGCATAAAATTTCACGCTTTTCGAGATCGGCATCCGGAATTCCGGGTAGAACTTAAGCCAAGTAGAGTCTAACATTAAACCATCTAGATCGTACTTTGATGCCTGTATTAAATTGAAATCTAAGCTGGATTTTGGTTCGCGATTATGAAATATAATTCATGTTGTGAAGCATGTGTTCCGGAAAATGCTACCAACTGATTGATTAAAATTTAATTTTGGTTTCCCTAATGGGCGATCTAACGTTGTGTTTCACAGCTAGTGGCGTACGTGTGCGAGGATGATGATTGGAAGTTTATCTGTCAAAATGCAAGGGAAATTAAATTTCCACTTGTACAATAATTTGTAATCTATTTACAACGTCATTTGTAAATCATCTTATAAAATATCATCTTATAAAATCAAAACTGAATACACAAAATAAAAGAAATTATTTTCCCACATTTTCAAATGAACAGTTCTTGTAACAGATCCTAAAATTTTACAATTGAAACATTTATTGTAATGTAATATTTAATACACAATTGCAAAAACGACAGCATATTTCCGTTTCCCGTAACCTTGAACCGTACAAAACAGAAATCGGTGGCCACGAGAAAACCCAAAATCCGATCTGGCTACCGTTACTGAGAACTGATCTTTTCATATCCATTATTCAATATAACAATTGTACGACTCCGGTTGTAACATCGCTTGATGTACGCTTTGTGCCGCCTGTCTAGTAGATGTTTGAAGCCGAACACCGGATGTGCTGAAGCGTTGCAGTAAAATTTCATTTGGTTCCGGTGCGCACCGAACAGCAAATGGAAAAAGGATTGTTTCCATCCGTTCGCTGTGCAATTCATCCTTCTCATATGAGCATCGTTATAACCGTGTATGATGTCTTACAAAATCATGATCTAGGTAGAGCAAAAGGTGAGTAAGATAGCGACATGAATTACATCAGTAACACGTTTCCGGTCTGGGAGATTGAAAATGGTTGAAATACAATTGTACGAGTTTGCTTGATTGGCTTTGAAATTGTATATTGAAAACTGAATATTTTTCATGATTCACGTTTGCTGTTCATGATGCAGCACGAAACTTAGAACTGACGGTTTGATCTGTCTTTTTGAATAAGCAATAAGTTGAAAAGCTTTCACGTACATAAACTGAAAACTCATCTTGTTGCAGGATGATGCTGTGAACTCGTTGTCCATTTTTTTATGTATGACCTTTTTGTACTTTTGAAATACATATCAACTGATTGTCAAGTGGGACTTAGGGCATATTCAGTAGTGTTCTAGTTCTAGATGCATAATTTATGTCAGTTACAAAATTTAAATCTGGATTTTATAACAAGAAAAACTGGCAGCCCCAGCAGTGTTTTACTCGTGTTTCAAATATACAAACAATAGAACGGCATCGTAGACCAGTTTTAAATGTGACAGAAGAACTGGTCGAATAAATAAAACAAGAACGGCTTGCTGGGGACACGTTTGTTCCAGTTTCTGTTATATTATAGATCTTCCATATAGAACTTCTAGCTGCTGAATTTGCTCTTAGAGCTAGAATACAATTAGATATTTGAGATATAGATATATGAGGGACAAAGAAATTTACACGACCCCAAAACCCCCGAGAAATTCACCTCAACAACGAGTCAAAATGCATCTAAATTGTGAGGAAAATTTTGTAAACTCCCCTGAAAGGGCCAGCATTGAACTTGAATAAGGAAAGTAAGTAATAATGTTGATACTACACTTGAAAATATTCCAATTTTCTTTTATGAGCAATGGATGAAAAGGTACAAAAAAAACTACAAGGATCAGCCCCTGGGGTTGTTCGAGCCATTGATGTGGAACAAGGCAACCAAAATTTCTAATGATCAATATTTTCAATTAATCGTCACACTTTTGAATCCGCAAATGCACGAGAGTCTGCTTAGATTGATGTTTATTAGGTACCAACACCGAACACACGAACCCAGAATATAGACTCTAAGGCTATTCGCAACGCGGTGATGGATATCTGTTCTAAAATGACATACTGTTGTATAATTTAAAACTGTCAAAAATAAAACTCGACCTTGACGATCTCAACGGAAAGATTAAAAATCTGTTTTGTTAATTTCTGTAAATGTATTGGTGTTGTGTCTATTCACTTCACTGTTTCAAATTAGAAACAAACAAACAAAATTGATGATTTCGAAAACGATATGAATATTTTTACAGATCATAATGAACTGGAGTGCTTCTAAATGAAACTGTATTATTCAGTGCAAAACATTTAACGCTTATATTGATAATTTCTGTCTCACAGATTTCGTAACAGACGCTCACGCAAAAAAAAAATTAAACTGTGTTCTATTCGTGTTTCAAATATTCATTAATTTAAAACAATTTCGTCGAGCAGTTTTAAATCTGTTTTAAATTTGTACTCAAAAAATAGAACTAAATCTCAGCGTCGTGATTGACATGTTTCAGTTGTAGATCTAAAGTAGATCAGTCCATATGAAATAAAACAGCGTTGCGAACAACCTAACAGTCGTGATTTGTATCTGTTTTGTAGCCTACGAAATTACATCAATAGCCCAAATGTATGCAATTACATATTTGTACATGCTTGCGATACGGATATCGATATTTAAGCTTCTCTTCGCCAAGCTTGTGTTCAAGTTTTGTACGCAAGCAGTTATTTTTATAGCGTTTCTCTACTATTACTATCCTTCTGCGATTTTGGTTGAAGCGATAAACTTTATCTCATCATCAATCGAGTTCATCTTATATAAATTAGAAATTAATCTTATGCACTCAAAATTTACCCTGGGGTAGTTGTTGACGAAACGACATAACATGGAATTTCATCCGATCTTGCATGACACAATATCAGAGCATACCAGTTAAAGCTTCAAATCGTTTTATGGCACTTTTTGTCTTGCTGTCTAGCAACAACCTACCTCTAGCATACTACGCGTAGGACTGAAACGTTAGCTATAATTTTGCTTCTATTTATAGATTCGCGTGCTTCCAACAGTTTCGCTTTTGCATCGATTGACCAATCAGAGCGATGCTTTCCCTTTGATATTTCGCTTACTTCTTCCAAACCGTCGACTATGGTAGGAAAATCTGGTATGCCAACGATTTTTTGCAGACAAAATAGGACACTGCTAGCTATTCATCAACATTTCAATGATATACAATTAAAAATACATGGCTATGTACATTCAAATCAATACGTAGCAATATTTCCAATCAAATGATGACATAATATTAATAATTGATACAAAATTGACTGAGCTGTAATTGTTCAAAACCTGACCACATTTCCACGTGTATTTTTCTTATCGATTCTTTGAACGTGGAAAAGAGAGAAGTAATTGTACTCAGAATAACTTTATCATGTCTTTGATTGTATTCCGGCCGTTCTTCTAGTAATGCACGGCCCAAACGCATCAATTGCAGCCTATACCGATCGCCCGTTGTAGTATCGCCTGGTCATAGTACACAACATCATTTTGGTTCTAACATGACTTTTGAACCATGAATTTTCGGCTTTGGTGTTTATGTTAAGGTCGATGGCAACAATTGACCGAGCCTAGCGTAGTATTTTTTCTTCTTGAAGTTTTTATAGAATATCAATTTTTCAACCTCAGTAATAATTCGATGTAAAAAATAATCTACCAATGCCTCTCGGTTTCAGTTCATAAGGCACCCAACTGCCTTGCTTTTGAATCATTCCCATGGATGTTAATCGCACAGAAAGTGCTTTTTGAGTGACTTCTGCAAGAAAAACGGTCACAATACACCGATAGACTAGACAAAGTAATTTTGCAACATGACAATGCTCGCCCACATGGTGCACAGCCATTAAAAACATACTTAGAAACGCAAAATAAGCAAACCCCACCTCACACGCCGTATAGCCCAGAAATTGCTCCATCGAAGTACTATTTGTTCTGGTCGATGCTGCATGGCCTGTCTGACCAGTACTTCTCCAATTATGATGAAGTGAATTTCAGTTCTAGAGAAAACACTTATAATTGAAAAAACTGAATGTCGAGTTGTAAAAATGTCTGATGCATACAAATAATATATCCCAGTTATTTCCAACCAGTAGTCCGCGGACCCCTGGCAGCCCGTAGTATTTTTTGAGAATCATTTTCATGAATGACTTATTTTTCGTAAGTAATTGTTTCTAGCAGTAGGTGTTTTTATGTTGCTTCAAATCTAATATAATATAGGCTTACATCAGAATAATCAGTTGATACTATGCGATTTTAGAAATAGATTGTAAAGTTAGTTCCTGCGAACGTGTTTAATCTACCTTGCAGTGAGCACAAGTAACAAGTTTTGTTACACTAGCTTATTTGTGACTAGTTTGCAACCAGAAATTTGAGTGATAACATCTTGGCTAAAATTAAAAAAAGACTTGTAAATAAAATTTTAAAAAATAAATATAATAAAATTGACAATAACTTGTTTTCAAGTAAACTAGTTGAAACTTAGTCACTATCGACATTATTAATATTGAATGAATCCAGAATACTTTTCTATCATCAATAAAAAATCAGTACAGTACTTGAAATCATAAACTTGATACAAGGTACAAATTTCACAAAAAAAAATTTTCGAGCGAAATTCAATTTCAATAAACTTTTTTTGAAGCGCCTTCAATCAAAGTCTGTTTATAAAGATATGAAAAATAAATATCGAAAAACCTTATGTTTAGAATGCTTAAAATTAGTCCAAGTAGAGTGTTCAATCCCTATATTGTTTTCTTCGTGTCTATGATAGTGCATAGAATAAAAACTGGGTGGATAATGTCAGAGACATAACTGGATGTCGTGAATACGAATAAAACTGACACGCTTCCGAATATCAGGCAGTTGATCGATTGTGTGAATTGTACAAGCATTCCTTTTTTTCATTACTAGAATTTGAAACGATGCACCTACACTGAAGTACGGATATGTTACATCAAACATTCTGCCACACAATTAAATATTAAGAAGTAATTTTCATAGTTATTTATGATAAATAATGGTGGTTCTAAAAAGAAACTTTTATGGAGACGTTACTGTAGAGGAGTGACGAGTTGAATTCAAATTCCGATGGATACCGCTGACTGACGTTATCTATTTCCAAGCAGACCGGTTGTCCGTGGATGAGATACTGACATGGTTGGCGTAGGTATACCGTTCACAACCGATTATAATCTTCCAATGAAGAAAAAATTAATTCGCTGGGTTGATCAATGATACAGTAGGTCTGTGATATGAAAAGTATGAAATATATCTACGGCTTACTACATGGATATGTCTAGCAAATACGAGATCAATACATGTGCCTAGCGTAGTAGCTATTATCTTGTTTTGACGCATCTTTATTAAAAATCTCTCACAACTATCATAGGCGTATTTTTACGTGAATATTAAATTGCCAACAACAGCGAATTAATCTTTCATTACAAAAATAGCCGAGAAAAAATTTCTAAATTTTTTTAATCAGAATCTATTAGACTGTAGAGCTACACTAAACTGATTACATTTACTTCCGATTTGCATATTTGAACAAATATTCTAAATCTAATAGTTCTTTAGAAAAGATTTGGAGCCATTAGAAGGACTGATTTTGCTAATGTTTCCCAAGGTTATTCACTTTTCGTTTTCTTTCTCTCCAATGTAAACGACCAGCAGCTCTGTATGACGCAATCGCTCTTGTTTGAATTGAAACTGGCTTTGCGAACGAACGACCTGAGGGTTTGAGATTTTTAACCACGCAGAAGGGGCACTCTCCGATGCCACTGGTTGAATGCGTCTTCTCACCCCGACGTCTGCTTCCATCCAACGCACAAGAAGAAATTTTCGACCACGATTCCTCTTTTATAACTTTCAGTTTAAGATATGTGCCTGACTACCTCAAAATCGTCGTCCTTGCGCGAAAAACCCAAGCGAAAGTAAAGAGTTTTCCGCGTTGTTTTCAAATTTTCAGAAGATTTAATTTTTGATTTGTTTGTGGTTATCTCACACTGGCCAAAATATTATCCTAAATTCCTGATCATATTTATGATGAAATAGTGAAAGAATTATGTTACTGCCATTAATACAAGTCGAAATATTCACGATTAAGTTCTGCCCATTCTTCCGTACGGCTAATTTTAAAAAGGCGCCCCATAGTAAAGTAAGTCGTATTCACGACAAAATCCTGGTTTTATTTACGTTTCATATACTTCTTGAGACTCCATATTGTGTTCGCCATAGTGAAGCCAAGAAAAGTTTGTTAGGTTGAATTTTCGTTTTCATAACTTCGGAAAAACCTACCGATAGCTATCTGAATCAATTCAGAAATTGTATGTTATAATCTTATAATATCTATGTTATTGCTATATCAATTCACAGTTACGATTTACATATACGCTTTCGTATTTATAATGGTTTCGCAACGGAAAATAAATTTTTTTATCAACTAGTACCTAAAAGCATAGCTGTGATTAAAGATATGTTAGAATCAAGTAACGATAACTTACAAATGATAGTTAGTTCAATGTTTATTTTATACAGTATAACATAAAAAAACATGTTCGTGCTCTTGTTGCAACATAGTTGGGCTATATGGTATCACAACTAGATACGGGTTGCTACTTGGGAGATGATACCTTTTTCTTAACAATCCGCGTGTTTTTTGCGTGAATATTATTCAATGTTTTTAATTTTCATGAAATTATTTTAATGACCGTCGTATTTAATGACAGTTTGAAATTTCAATCACTCATTACCGTGAAATACTGCAAGGCGAATCGAAAATAGAAATAGTATGAAACATTAAAATTATTTAAGCGATGCTGGCAAAAATGAACCTCTTTTCTTGGACAAAATAAAACAGTACCTGAAAGATATATTGAATAATAATTATCAAATCACAATAGTTTGGGTCTCGGCTCATTGCTCCATTCCAGGCAATGAAAGAGCCGATAGTTTAGCCGAACGTGGTGCTATTGAGGGTGTAATTTATGAGAAACCGATTGATTTCAACGAATTCTATAGCGCGTCTCGCCAAAGCACACTTGCCAACTGGCAAGCTTTTTGGGATAGAGATTATCTGGGGCGGTGAATGCACTCAATTATTCCTAGAATATCAACAAAGGTATAGTTCAGAGGACTGGATGTGAGTAGAGATTTCATTCGTGTGATGTCCAGACTCATGTCCAATCACTACACGTTAGATGCACATCTCCTTCGAACTGGACTTTCCGAGACTAATCATTGTGCTTGTGGCGAAGGCTATCGCGATATTGATCGTGTCGTTTGGAAATGCTTTGAGTATCATGATGTCAGATAAATAAATATAAATAATAAATTCTATAAATAATAAATTCTTTGCGTACTCAAGGTAGACCATCCAATGTCCCAGTTCGAGACATTCTTGCTTGTCGTTACCTTTCTTACATAAAACTTTGTTATCTTTTAATAAAGACAATTGATGTTTCAATTTAATAATTGACCCATTTGAGACTTAGTTCTGACTCCTACTGCGTCCATTAGTTCATCCAATAGCAAATTGTTAATAAAATGATGTGCTGAAACAAACTCGAAATAGGTTATGAAATCAACAACAAAATGTATAAAAACTTCAGCTTATTTTATAATTTATAGCAGTTAATCGTTTGGTTCAAATAATGTGATATTTAAAAATGAGAAGAATATGTTTTATTAAGCTCAAATAAAATAAGAGAAATATGTTTTGTTAAACTCAAATCGTTGTGACTATATTAGTATTACATTAGGATAAGAATTCTATGTAAAAGTGATGCTACGGCGAAGAAAAACTTATATAAATTATTATTTTTACGTTTCGTCTTTGACTCATCAGCGCAGAGCAGTTAAAATTGAACTGCTTAGTGCTAAACTCGGCAGTTCAATTTGAACCGCTAAGCAGACGTAAAGTTTCTGCTACTTACAGAACACTTTTTGTTTTACAACGAAGTGCAATGTCTTTTCTGACGTGCCGAACGAAAACGTGTTTTCGACTATTTCTGGCCGATGCAGGTATGGTCATTTAGGGGTTAGCCAAATTTTGTGCTAGGGCACATAACCGTTTTTATTATTTTTACGTTTCGTCTTTGACTCATCAGTGCAGAGCAGTTCAAATTGAACTGCTTAGTGCTAAACTCGGCAGTTCAATTTGAACCGCTAAGCAGACGTAAAGTTTCTGCTACTTACAGAACACTTTTTTTTGCAACGGAGTGCAATGTCTTTTCTGACATGCCGAACGAAAACATGTTTTCGACTATTTCTGGCCGATTCCGGCTTGGTCATTTAGGGGTTAGCCAAATTTTGTGCTAGGGCACATAACCGTTTTACCTTTCTCATATAGAGGCCCAGAGGGCCGAATGTCATATACCATTCGACTCAGCTCGACGAACTGAGCAAATGTGTGTGTGTGTATGTGTGTGTGTATGTAACAAAAACATGCACTCACTTTTCTCAGAGATGGCTGAACCGATTTTCACAAACAAAAATTCAAATGAAAGATCTCATGGTCCCATAGCCTGCTATTGAATTTCATTCCGATCCGACTTCCGGTTCCGGAGATTTAGGATAATATGTACCAAAATAAGTGAAAAAAATATGCACTCACTTTTTTCAGAGATGGCTCAACCGATTTTCACAAACTAAAATTCAAATAAAAGGTATTATGGTCCCATAGCTTGCTATTGAATTTCATTTGAATGTGACTTCCGGTTCCGGGGTTATATGGTAATATGTAAAAATTTGAGAAAAAGTTTAAACTCAATTATCTCTGAAACAGCTCAACCGATTTCCGCAAACGAAGATTCAAATGAAAGGTCTTATTATATCCTAAAAAATTGTGGAACATTTTATCTGGATCCGACTTCCGGTTTCGGAACTAAAGCGTGATAAGTGAAAATTTTCAATTTTATAAGCATTTTTCCAAGAACGATGGTTAGAAACAGATACAAATCCCATAAAACTGTCTGATAAATTCTTCTAGTTTGCAGAGCTTGTTAGTTTGTGGGCATGAAAACCTAATTCGGCACTACTGGCCACCTCTTTTCCTGTTCCGAGAGCACCGAAAGTGGAGAAGAAAAACTCCTAAAAATAAATTCACTTCGATTTCTCTGCTATTCTTGAACCGATTTTCACAAATCTTGATTTGAATTAAAGTTCATACTGTCTTTAAAGTTACTGTGAATTTTCATCCGGATCCGACTTCCGGTTCCACAGTTACCGGGCGATAAGTGTCAACGTTTTCAAATCGCCATATAGAGTGACAATATGTACAACACCGAAAGAAGAAGGAAACACAAAACGAACATGTCGTGCTGTGTTCTATTTGGTACACGTTGTGTAGTGATGTCAATAATAATAATAATAATAATAATAATAATAATAATAATAATAATAATTATAATAAAAATAATAATAATAATAATAATAATAATAATAATAATAATAATAATAATAATAACAATAATAATAATAATAATAATAATAAAAATAATAATAATTTTATGCTGCTGATTCAGGATGTTTAGCTTGACTTACATATGCAAAAGTAACAGAAACGCAGGTTCGTTTCGTTTGTTAGATTTCGTTTAATTGGTTTAAACGAAATAGAGCATGAGATAGTACGTATAGGTTTAACTACGTTCATAACTGTTCCAATTAGTAGGTCATATTTGTTGGTAGTAAACAAACCAACTTCGGCTATTCCGTTTATTTGAATCCGGTTTCGGAAGAATTAAAAATAGTAATCAAAAACTGCAAAAAGGTCTCATTCACTTTTCTTGGAGATGGACAAATCGATTTTCACAAACTTATAATTTGTTGTGGATACAACTTTCGGTTCCGAAACTTACAGGTTTATAGGGGGAGGAGGGGAGAGAGGGTTGGGGGCTTTAACCCTCGCCATGGAAGATTTTTCAACAGTAAGTTCCATAAACAATAGAGCACTTTTTATGTAAAAGTGCAAATAACTTGACATTTCTTTCAAAGTTTTGCACCTTCCTCACATTTAGAACTTTCCCTTGAACCCTCCCTTGAAATCGCCCCCCTTGAATGATTCCTGCGCACGGGCCTGATCATGTTTGAACGATTATGTGGCCAAAAACCATCCGCGCTAAAATCGAAACGTCGTGAAAAAAATGCTGTGCATAGTCTTTTTGGTGCTAAGAAACAATTGCATAAAACAGTAATGAAAATCGTGTTGCACTTTTCTCCAAAACATCGCTTTATCATCAAGCGCGTAAAACTCCTAAAGACTGTCCCAGAAAGTATAGACGATACCAAAAACCGCTGCCATTTCGCAATGGTTCAGAATCTGCCAATTTTTATGGCTGCGTCCTGTTGTTTACACTCTTCTTTAAACACTTGTGCAGTTGTTTATTCGTTTTCATTAGTTTGTTTGGAAATGCGTGGACTTTCAACAGAACAAAGTCGAAAAATTGTTTACAAATGGTGCACAGAACGCGGACTGTCACTGAGAAAGAGAGCAAAAATGAAAGGAGTAAGTGAAAAAGCCGTGCGAAATGTAATCAGGAAGTTCGATGAGGATAAACCAAAAACAGGTCGAAAAAAAGGTCCAGCTAACCCTCAGTTGGATAAACGTATACTGAAGGCGTTCGAGCAAAAGAAGGAGGTTTCAATTCGGGATGTGTCCAAAAAAGTGTTTTTCGTTCTTCGTGCTAAAGAACGTTTGAATCTTCGAACCTATAAGTAGCAGAAACAACCAAAACGTAGTCCGAAACAAGAAGCATCGATCAGGCCGAGGGTTGGAAAGCTGTACAATACGATTCTTGCTGGAAAATTTGAACTGCATAATCATGGACGACGAAACCTACGTAAGCTATGGTCTGACAAGCAATTTGTAGTTGCGGTAAGATTTTGAAACCCTTCATCTCCACTGCTTCAATGAACAGCAAAATACACATCAAGGAATGTTTATAATAACGACTTCTATCCATTATTCAGAGCCACAAGGATCCTTTTGTTCAACAGCTCGAAAAAGATGGTAAAAAAGTGTGAAAACTTGTCGCCAAGAAGTCTGTACGGAATTTAATGAGGAGCGTTCGCAAGAAAGTGCGCCAGCTAGTCTACAATGGCTAAGTAGCAAATGTTGAGAATAATATTCTGTTGTTGTAGTCTAATATTATCAGTATATCGAATAAAGTTTGAATATCTAACAATTGTGAATTATTTACAGCGAAATCAAAGTGCGTCCATACTTTCTGGGACATTCTTTACTACTGGAATAAGGCGAAAAATCGCTTACACAAAAATATCGATATCTCCGTTGAAAATGGACGGATTTGAACAATCTATGGCTTGTTGGATATTTATTACCATGCGGAATCTAAATCTAAAAGCATAGGGTCAATTGTGATAGATACTGTCGAAAAACTGAAAATTTTGATATAAAACTTCGTTTAACTCAAAAAGTAAACATCCGATCTCAAAATCATTCAATAGCGTTCAGGCCGACGGTGAGACCTTTCATTTGTGACTTGTTTGATCAAAGTCGGCCCAGTCTTCTCTAAGATTTCGACCTCTGTGTTGACAACACACATACACACATACACACTTACATATTTTTAAGTTCATCGAGCTGAATCGATTGGTATATGACACCGGGCCTCGGAAATTATTTTTGAAGTTTGAGCGAATTCTGTACCTATTTTTAATATTTATTAACACTTCTTCTCTTGGACTCAACGGTACTCTTCAAATCCAGTGCAACACTTGCGCCATCTTTTTTACACACTTTCATTCACTATTTCTTCAAATTATTGTCGTTTTTGAAGCACTTTCCTGTTTTCCGGAGTTTACTCTTCAAAATTGTCCTACATGTTTGTATGAAACGAAGCTCTAGCGAGTTCGGCACAAAACCAATATCGTTTGTTTTGTACCACTCCATGACCGGTGTCGCGTCATAGCACGATGCCAGATCAGGTCAAAACGAAGCTGTCATCTTCGTGATACCAGAGAAAGGGCAGCAGGCACTTCTGGAGTCCTTATTCTTTATATATTCGATCGTTTTTGGGATCGAGTGTTGCGCTCGGACTGCTGTACATTTTGGTTAACTTGTCGACCTTCTTGTTCCGAAAGTTATCCTGATCATTTGGGCGGGACTTGTCTATGAAAAACTCCAGGTCGGCGATCTGCTTGGTGTCTGCTTAAATGTACGTTTCGTGCATTTTGTTTTCACCAACCACTCCCGATACAGCTTTCTGGTGCGACATTTGGCCCTCGTATTCTGTTTATCGGTTCGATTGGTCACCTTCCTTACGTCAAAGATATGAAGTCCGGACAGCTTCATTATCTGCTGGACAAACCAGATGAAAGAATTGACCTTTTTGGCCATGTACCGAATCGAAAGTTTGGGACTGCAATTAAAGTAATCCTTCACTGCCAGCTCAACGCTGAGTTTTCTGGATTTCTTTGAACAATTTTACCACACGGGACATGGTGAAATTGTCGATTTCCAATAGTTACGCGATCCACCAGTGGTATTAGTCAGGATTTTCCACGACCGCGTCAATTATAACTTTAAATAACCATTTGATAGATAGTGATGAATTTGTGCTCTAGCTTAGCCCTAAAGTTCAACAGTTTTTACTCATGCGAAAAGAACAGAATAAAGCTTTGAAGTATATTTCTCAAGTGCAGTCTTGGAATTGGAATAAATTAATCTTCAGAGCCTAACCCAGTGAAACACCATAACTTGGCTAAAGCCGGGCATAAATAAACCAATATTATTATTAATTATTAAAAATAATAATCTTCAGAGTGGTGTTGAATCTTAAAACAAAAATATCAAATTAGAATCAAAGTTTTTTTTAATTGTTCCATTAACTTTCTGCATGACTTGCACACAAGAGATTTTTCCATATTTTTTTCTTTAAACTCATAAAACTCAGCGAGAAACAACATCGTGAGACCCCAACGTTCTCCACTTAGCGGCGTTTTTGAAGACAATATGCGATTACAGTTCTGTTCCGCTCCACGGCCGTTGTGATTTGTCACCACCTGCAGTACTAGTGAAATGTTTGTGCATTGTGTGACTAAGAAAGCAGATACTAAATTTTAATGGTGGCAATAAACCTATCATGACATGATGTGTCCTATTTAAAAGATAGATGCAAAACCGGAAATTACAATCAGTTTAATCAGAATCGTCAACGAGGTCACAAATCTAATTTCAAGACAGTGTCCGTGTTACTGGAAATTGCGGTTTTGAAATGGTTTATTTCTTGGCAATACTTGTTTCGATTGGTTTCGTCGCGACTAACGGGGATATTCTTCTACCCATATATGGATGTTTAATTGAGGGATTCATCGCCGGCTCGGAAAACGTAACAGAATTTGTTTATTGCGCTCAACTTCCCAACGGTGGTTTTTATGAAATAGAATACAAGTGTCCAATTGGTGAAAGGTTCTTAACCGACCAACAAAAATGTGTTTCGGGGAATGACCTCGAATTCCACGAAGTGCTAGAAATATTCCCTTGTCCAACGCAAGGACGTTTTCCAAACACGCAATCACTGGACTGCAGAACATACTACTCGTGTTCGGCGAGTAACAACGCAACTTTGATTACATGTCCAGGCTCGACAGTGTTCTCTTGGATTACTAAAAAGTGTGTGCTGGACCTTAATTTTACGTGCCCTACCTCCGTGATGAATACCACACTAGAAAGCAGCACACTTCCAGCCATCATAGGAACAACTAGCCAGAATCGGTTTACATGCAATCGTACAGGACGTTACGCCGATCCCGACTCTGTAAACTGTCGCAGTTATTTCCTCTGTACAGCGACAATCGATGGAAATTTTGAACCGATACTTTATGAATGTCCTTCTACTACAGTATTCTCCCCTGAAGTAAGTAGGTGTGTATCAAGTCAACAGTATCACTGTGTAGGACTGGATCATTCTGTAACATCTTCTGCTACCGAAGTTAGTACAGTCGGGTTTGACAGTATTTGTCCTGGAATAGGCCGATTTCCTAGCAAAGAATCGTCGGATTGTAGAACATATTTGATTTGTACGATGGGAAGTTCCGGAAAGCTCACCGGTAGATTGAACAAATGTCCTGCCTCAACTATATTTTCTTGGACTGAAAATAAATGTGTGGTTGAGGGTCGGTTTTCTTGTCCAGTCAGCAATTATTCAACGACAACGGAAAGATCAACTCACATAGGAGATTTTGAGTGTACAGAAAACGGACGATTTCCGAATAAAAACTCAACCGATTGTTCGTCGTACTTTTTATGCGCCACCAGCTCAGATGGCAGCTTTCATCCAGTATTAGTTCGTTGCCCTGAGAACACTTTGTTTTCATGGGAGTCGAGAAATTGCGTTATGAACACAAGCTACATCTGCCCAAATCATTCCCACACGACGAAAACTCCAGAAACAACAGCAGCAAAACATCCCAACACATCAACATCGACTACCATGACATCGCCTACAACATCTTCGTGTTCCACTACCGGACGGTATCCAAATTCGGATGGAACTGGTTGCCGCTCGTACAAATATTGTCTTCAGGGTGCAAACGGAGAACTGTTGGAAATTGTTTGGACATGCCCCGCTGAAACATTGTTCAATCCGGCAGAATCCCGTTGCGTCACCAATTACACGTGCTCACAATCAGAAACTACAACACCACTGGTTCCTGTTAGCCAAAATGCTTCCTTTGTTTGTACAGGAAAAGGTCGTTTTCCGGATCAGACTTCGACGAACTGTGAGACCTTTGTGATTTGCGTGGAATCGGCAGACGGCGGTTTTGCAGGGTATACTCTAAAATGTCCGAATGGTACACTGTTCAATACGGAACAAGGAAGATGTACGTCTAACTTCAAGTGTCAAGGCTAGAAGCTAGTGAGATATAGCAAAAAGTATCTTTTTCAATAAATGCAAATTTTCTACAAGTACAACAAACATGTTTCAATCCATCTAGTGATGTAATGCTGCCTTTCTTATTACCACAAGAGTAGAGATTTATTGCCGGTACCATGATTAAAAGTTATGAAATCATCAGAAGCATCTACTATGAAAATGTTCATGATATCAATCATTTTGCTCATGAAATGTAATGAGAAGATGTGTTTTATGATTTCATGATTTTTAATCAAAGCATCGGCTATGGATTTTTATCCGTACATTAAGTTGAAATTTTTTAACTACCATCTCCGGTATCGGAATAGACAAGCAAGTTTGTATGGCCTTGAATTATTAATATGTGCCTTAGACCAGTTTCAAAGAATTGTCTGGCGTATTTTGCATCGTCGTTTTCCGGCTGCTTCGGCCACCCGTGGAAGTTGATCAACTTCCCTTTCCGAGCAGCCTGAATAGCCGTGTAGTGTCGGTAGCGGTTTTCCAACTGGCTAAGAATAGCGCTACGGTCCACCCGTACCGGTGGTATAAGTCTACCAAACAGGTAAGCCGTGTGGCATCCGGCGGAATTATTTTCTACCAAGAATTGATCCACTGGTTTCCTGTTCCATGTCGTAAAAGGCCACAAAAATAAGAACTCCAAAGTCAAGGTGTATTTCCGTGCCGATGACTGAATGGCAGCAGGAGGTTAAACAATGCAGTCGTGAACGGAATATCTTGGGGTTTTCCCTTACTGTGTTAAGCGAAGCTCTGGCACAGTGGACGACTTCTTTCTTCGCAACTCGTGGGATTTAAATGATTAAAACATTTAAAAAAATCCTTCCATGGTTCGCTGAAGGCGATTATAAGCCACTATATTTGGTTTCTTATAGTTGTTGTACAATAAGTGCTGGAGATGGAGTGTTCATTACTTTAATTGATTTTTAATTTTTAAGGTACACTCCTTCAGCTCTAGGATGCCAAGGGCTTTTTCTAATTTTAAATAACGACTAACTTAAAACTTAGGTAATGTCGTCGCAATGGTCGACTTTGGCAGATTCAGCCTTCAGCCGGTGATCGCAACCGGCCATTGGATTGAATATATCATGAGAGTCTTCCAGATGACGTTTGTATTGTTTGTTTATTTGTTTGTTTATTTGTTTATTTTATAGTTCATCTGACAATGTATGTCTTAATGAATAAAAAATTTTAATGTAAAAGTAAAACTTAAAGTACATTATTACGGTAGAAAACGATCAAGTAATCTAAGATAAAAAACATTAGAAGACACGTTGAAATTAAAATATTCGGCAAATTCATTGAATCGTAGGCAAACGGATCTGAATGGTTCATTTTGACCATATAGTGTGTTACGAGTTTCCAATAGCAGAAAAGGTCGTTGTCGAAGAGGCCTCTCAGGAATTATACAAATTTAGTCGGTCGAGTAAAGCAGGGCAGTCTACACTACCCAAAAGCAGTTTCGCAGCAAATGATGCTTGAGCATACGCAGCAAATGATGCTTGAGCAAAGGTTCAAGATTTAGTAAACGGCAACGGTCCTCGTATGACGGTAGCTGCGTTGGATCAGACCAAGGTAAAAACCGCAATGCGTATCTCACGAATTAGAGTGGAACGGGCACCATACAATCGCATTAGATTCGAGCAATGACCGAACCAGCGAGCAATATAGGGATTTCAAACATAACGGATCACGGAACTCGGACGAAATCTTAAAGATGAAGCCCAGTTGTCGGTTTGCTTTACGAATGATGTTGTCATAGTGTAGTTTGAAAGTAACTTCACGATCCAGAATCACGCCAAGATCTTTAATGTGCTCTGTTCGGGCGAGGGAGCGTCCTAAGATTTTGTAATCGAAAGCAACTGGAGCTTTTTTACGGTGGAAGGAAATAATCCTGCATTTTTCGACGCTTAAGTCCAAAAGGTTGTTAGAGCACCAATTTTGGAATACATTCAGCATTTTTTGTAATTCGATGCAGTCCGAAAGGCACTTGATGATTTGAAAAATTTTTGTATCGTCTGCGTAAAATAATCGAGACACATCGTTTATGTAGATCGAGAACAGCAGCGGGCCGAGTATGCTACCTTGTGGAACTCCAGAAAGGTTCGAAAATTCATCCGACATAACTGAGCCAATTAAAACTCGCACACAGCGTTGCGATAAATAGGATCTGAACCAACAAACTGCACGAGTAGAAATGCCAAATAACTTCAATTTCTTCAGAAAGATTCCATGATCTACCCGGTCGAATGCCGCCTTAAGATCGATGTAAGCCGCATCAATCTGCAACCCGCAGTCCAAATTCCCCGTAAAAAAATAAACCATTGATTTTACAGCATAAACAATTGATTCGCAATTAGATATATGGGTTACAATACATTTTATTGTATCTTGACAAGATTTTTTTCATTTCCAACGATTCAATGTATTGTTTCTACGATTCTACAATTGAATTTATTGTACACGTGATGTTTTAAACAATATGGAAACTGTACATTTTATTGTTTTCCAAGAAAACATGTATGAGAAAACTTCATGATTTGAATTGTTACGATACTTAACAACCTATACATTCTATTGTAAAAAGCATTTCCACAATTGATTGAATAGTGTATAACAATACATTAAAGTATTTTTCAATGGTCAAAGCAAAATTGTGGCAGGTTTTGTAACAGCAAATCATATTGTTTTTCAACAATATTTTTTATTCGGGTCCGTAAACAGTTTGAAGTGAACTGCATGAGATTTGTCGAAACCGACCGTTTTAGAAAGAAGCCATGTTGTTGAGAATCTATATAATTTTTGCAACAGGAAAACAAAATGTCGTTCACGATGATTTCAAACAGCTTGGAGCAAGCACACAATGATGTTATTCCTCGATAGTTAGCAACATTACGTTTGTCGGCTTTTTTGTGGACCGGAAACATATGGGATGACTTCCAACGCAGGGGAAACTCACTTCGCTGAACCGAGAGATTAAATAGTATTGCTAACGGACGGATTAGGGCTTCAGAACAACGTTTTAGCACACAAGATGGGATTCCATCCGGACCGACAGCAAACGATAACTTTAGTCGAAGTAAGGCAGCTGTAACCATGTCATCCGTGATGTGAGGTATGTCGAAATTAAACACGTCACGTGGCATACCGACTGTGTATTCTTCTATCTGTCTCGATGTGGCGCAATGATCGTGGAATTTCTCATTATCATTGCTGGCTGTTTCCTGTTCTAAGAACATAGAGCGCGGTAAGCCGGTTTCGTTTCGTTTCGAGTTAACAAACTACCAAAAACGTTTTGGATTTCGGCGAAGGTTCTCCTCGGTTCGTCTTACATATCGAGTATAGAGAAAGCGATTGTAGTGGCGGTACCTATTACTGTGAAAATTTAGCTGGCGTTTAAAGTAAGCAGAACGGGAGTTGCAGTATTTTCGAAGGGCAGCAGATCGAGCACGCTTGAATGCACGTAACCGACTATTAGACCAAGGTGGCTTCTGTGTAGGTCGTTTAGGGGGAAGAGCACAGGAAATAGCGAACTCAACTGCTTCGTTGAAATACTCTACAGCATCGTTGATATCGGAAATTGCATCAAGAGCGCGCCAATTTGTGTGAGAGAGTAAATCGTTCAAAACGTTGTAATCTGCTCGTCGAAAATCTGGGTAATGCAGTACAGCAGACGCTTCATAGACGACTGGTGTCAGTATTCTGAGAGAAACTTCAATGGCGGGATGATCAGCGTCGAGGTCCGTAAGAGGTTCAATCGGCGATGAAACGGTGGTGATAGGTGTGGCGATATCGTTGGCGAGAACAAGATCCAACAGGCGAGCATTTCGATTCAGCAGATCGTTGATTTGGTTGAACCCGTTTAGATTAAACCCGTCAAAAAGAGCGCTGCTGGCGGTTGACATGTGCGAGTGCAATAGATCAATGTACGGTAAGCCTTTCTATGAGAAATGCCACTGAATACCGGATTGGTAGTAGTCGCCAAAAAGAAGTGCAGGAGTGTGAGGATCGAAACGTGATGAAATCGAGCTCAATGAGTCTACATGTGCACATATGCTCATGAAATCATTTTTCCGATCTGGTGGCAGGTAAATCACACCAATACTGACAGCAACTTGTGGCAGCTTAACGACAATCCAAAGCTGTTCAATGGTGTCAGAGATCGGTGAGGGATCGATCTAACAGTTCAATTTTTTAGACACAGCTATCAAGACACCACCTCCGCGAGTTTTATGACTGTTAGCCGGGGACCGATCGGCACGAAAAACGGTATACTGATGTCCGAAAAGTTGAGTGGAGAAAATTTGATCGTCGAGCCAGGTCTCTGTCAGAACGATGACGTCATGTACTGCTTCCATTACAGACAAAAAGAATCCATCTATTTTTGTCCGTAATCCACGCACGTTTTGGTAATAGATGCTGATGCACTCAGACGATGAAGTAGAGCAGGGTGGATGGCTAAAATGTATTTGAGTATCAGGAACAGCAGGATTAGAACAAACAAAATACTCGCCTGGAGTGACAAGTCGAAAGTCCCCACTACCATCACCAACCACAGGACCGGGACGATGACGATTTTGGATGTCAGCGGAGAGCACGACTGGCCCGGGTGGTAGGGGGACTTCCTCAATGCTTGTTACAGGGTGTCCCGGAGCGTGTGATGAGACCGATAAGTAAATCCAAAATTTCTGTGGCGCGGGTGGAGTAACGATGAACGGAACAGATAAATCACTCAAGTCGATAGACTTAGTTCCACGATCTGCGGTCACTTGCACAGGGCGACCGTTGTTTCCACGGCGCCGCTTCACTCCTAATTTTGGCCAATTATTACCGATAGAGGGATCAGAAGTCGAACGCTCAGATACTAAATGTTCGACTTGTTTGCTTAGCGATTGGACCAGATCAAATAGTTGTCGAACCTGAACAGATAGATTGGCCGAATTGGAAGGTTGAAACTCCTGATCATCCAAAGTGTCTTTAATGTAAACAGAAACGCTGCGACCATTCAACTCAACTCTGCATTTTGAGCAAACAAAAATCGCTTTATTCTGAGTGAACAGATCCCTGTTCGAGCGATTGTTAAAACAGCAGCACTGTTGACTAATGTGGAAGAAATCATCACAAAAGCCACAACGCACCGGCTCCAGATCGTTGATTAGCAAGTGACACTCTCCGCACAATTTTTTTCCATTTTTGCTTTGCACGGGTTTATTAGTGATAAAGTGCGGGAGCAAGCTGAGCAATAGGGCACAAAAGAAAAACAAGGAGTGCAGTGTAAGATGTCGCGATACAAAGAAATTAGCCTTCACTATATTCACTCGTAGGACACCAACCGAATTCAACTCCAGTCGAAAGCCGATCTTAATTAATTAGAGTCTCAAAACAGCTAACAATAATAACGAAAAAAATTGATTTTGCAGCCGAAAAAACGGTTAAAAATTCTCTAACAAAAGCGCGTCAGATTCACGAACAGTGTTGCGAGAAAACTGTATCTATCTTGGCCGCATCCTTCGGTCCGTGTGGGTACGCGGGAAACACCCCCAGGCTACGAATACCCGGCGGGTGGCCTGCATGCTGTTGATAGACTAGAGCGGCCTACAGTGGGCGATGATGGTGATGTTACGGAAGAAAATAAGAATATCCTGTTTTAATCCACCTAGTGGTGTAATGATGCCTTTCTCGTGTATATAATATTGTGGTATTCTATTCAAAATTTTTGTCTTCGATTTTTGTAAGATACCAAGAGATTGTTTATGCATAACAAACAGAATAAAACAGTGCTTTAATTGAGTAAGTCATCCTTAAGAAAACGAAATGGGTTCACTATTTTATGCAATTCCAGCAACGGAACCCGAGAACCGGTATAATCAAAGCCATCAACTAACATGATACACAAACTCTTCTAGTACGCACTCTAAATTACGATTTAAATGTTTGTTGCATCTGAAAATATTTTAAGTGACGGTGTACAATATTAGACACACTTTACCCTATAATTCCGGAACCGAAAGTAGGATCCGGATGAAATTCAGGAATTCCGTATAGGACCACGAGACCTTTCATTTGAATCTAAGTTTGAGGAAATCGGTCAAACCATCGCTGACAAAAGTGAGTGAGATTCATTTTGGTATATATGACCACTATTTCCGGTACTTCCGGAACCGGATACCGGGAACCAGGATAGCCGGAATCGGTTTGTTTAGTTGCCTACTGATAACGACTATCGATTTGTGTAATTTTGAGACCAGTTTAGAAATTTTTTTACGTTTTTTGTTTCGCCGGTTTAAGAGACGGTGTACAATATGTAACACACTTTACCCTATAACTCCGGAAATGGAAGTCGGATCCGGATGAAATTCAGGAGATTCGTATGGGACCGGAAGACCTTTCATTTGAATCTAAGAGAAAAGTGAGTAAGATCCATTTTGGTATATATGACCACTATTTCCGGTACTTCCGGAACCGGATACCGGGAATCAGGATAGCCGGAATCGGTTTGTTTAGTTGCATACTGATAATGACTATCGATTTGTGTAGTTTTGAGACCAGTTTAGAAATTTTTTTACGTTTTTTGTTTCGCCGGTTTAAGTGACGGTGTACAATTTTGAACACACTTTACCCTATAACTCCGGAACCGGAAGTCGGATCCGGATGAAATTCAGGAATTCCGTATGGGACCACGAAACCTTTCATTTGAATCTAAGTTTGTCAAAATCGGTTCAGCCATCGAACACGGTATGACTAATCCACGTGAAATGCCTCGAGCATGCATACTTACAAATAGTGCTCTCGATGTTTCTCTCATATCGGAGCTCACAACTCGGGATATTTGTGCTGTCACAGTTGGTATGACTATTGATGGCATAGACAGGAAATATGTCTATTGCTCGGCATATTTAACGCATAACCAACATTCGCCAAGCGATGACTTTAAAAAGGTTGTATCATACTGCTGCAAGAGTGATTTACCACTTGTAATCGGCAGTGACATAAATGCTCACCATATCATTTGGGGCAGCACAGATATAAATTCGAGAGGCTCTGATATGATGGAATTTGTGAGCAGTACAAACCTGCACATAGTCAATGCAGGAAACCGTCCAACTTTTGCGAGATCTGGAAGAGAGGAGATTTTGGACGTAACTCTCTGCTCTGATAGAATTGCGCATGAGTTGGTGAATTGGCTCGTCTCCGATGAGCTTGAACCTTCGTTATCTGATCATAAGTGTATCTTTTTTTGATCATTCAAACGTTAAATTTGATATTATCACATATCGTAATCCCAAATCTACAAACTGGGACCTCTATGAAGAGGGCTTGGCGACTAGATTTTACGGGTACCAACCAACAATTGAAACCAAAATTGATTTGGAAAATGTTGTCGACGAGACAAATTCACTCATAGTTGCAGCATATGAAGAGGCTTGTCCGATTGTGCGAGCTACTAGAGGAACTCCTTGGTGGAATGCTGAACTTGCTAGACTAAGGAAACTGCAGAAGAGCTTGGAACCACCGACGCAGAGATGGGTCGGAGCCATTCGTGTCGGCTCGAAGGGCTTACAAAAATGCTCTTCGATCGTCTGAGCGAAGTGGTTCGAAAAGCCTCTGCACAAATGCCTCTAGTCTCAACGAGGCTAGCAGATTAAATAAGTTACTTTCGATGTCTAAGGACTTTAATGTCAGTTTCTTAAGAACTTCAGATGGTGAACACTTGACTGATGAAGGTGATGTACTTCACTATCTTTTTAACACTCACTTTCCAGGTTGTATGGAGCTCATTTCTTCTTAAAACAGTGGAACGCATAGTCGATCACTATATCAGGAATGTTAGTTTGGGCGTGCATCCGCTTACTTTGATAACGTGTCTTTCAATTCAATTCTGGAAGCAGCCCGTGGTCATGACATACCTTCAAGTATCACAAATTGGATACACGCAATGCTTAGCAATCGACTTCTTTGTTCATCGCTTCGGCAAGCAGAGATTAAAAAGCTGAGTGTCTGTGGGTGTCCTCAGGGTGGTGTACTATCCCCACTTTTATGGAACCTAGTCGCTGATGGTTTGTTAAGGAAACTTAATAACCTTGGATTTCCGACTTATGGTTTTGCCGACGATTATCATATATTGATGACCGGTATAAGCATTAACACTCTCTTTGATTTTATGCAACAAGCCCTGCGGTGTTGTCAGGTTGGATTATCTGTAAATCCGGGCAAAACATCAATGGTGCTTTTCACTCATCGTAGGATAATCACAGGAGCTCGTCCGTTGCAGTTCTTTGGTTTAGAGGTCACTGTGGACGATCAAGTTAAATACGTCGGGGTTATTCTTGATTCAAAACTGAATTGGTCTGCTCACATTGACTTCAGGATTAAGAGAGCTTGCATGGCTTTCGGCCAATGCAGACGAGCTTTTGGAAAATCATGGGTACTCAAACCCAGATACATTCATTGGATCTACACAACTATTGTTAGACCAATTTTAGCATATGGATGTCTTGTATGGTGGCAGAAAGGAGAAGTCGCGGCAGTTCAATCAAAGCTAAATCATTTCCAAAGGATGGTCCTAATGGCGATAACAGGAGCATTCACGACAACTCCTACTGCTGCTCTAGAGGCGCTACTGTGCATTAAACCACTACATGTGTTCCTCAAACAAGAAGCATTATCTTGTGCATACCGTCTTAAGGTTACAGGGCTTTGGAATAGTAACCCATTAGATTATGCTACCAGCCACACTCGCTTGTGGTCTCAAATGGTTCCGTGGGATGAGTATTTACTTGCTCCTAGTGACCTAACTCTCACATGCAGTTTTCCTTTCAAAACATTCAATGTGAGCTATCCTCTTCGTGAGGAATGGTTGATTGGTTATTTGGAACGACAACTTGATGAACACATAGTTTGTTATACGAACGATTCTCTGTTGAATGGTCGTGCTGGTATCTACTGTCGTGAAATGAGGCTAGAGCAGTCTAATTTACTTGGTAGATACTGTACTGTGTTCCAAGCAGAAATCTACGCGATTTTGTGTGGAATACAATCGGCAGTTCAGCAGAGAATCTATGGTAAACGAATTTATTTTTGTTCCGACAGTCAGGCAGCTTTAAAAGCACTCAGTTCAAATGATTCACGGTCGAATCTAGTGATCGCATGTCGAACTCAAATTGAAGACCTTAGCATTTTAAATACTGTTTACTTTGTATGGGTATCCGGCCTGGTATTAATGGAAATGAATGGGCTGATGAGTTGGCTACTGACTGGACATTGCAAACTCAATTATCACATGGCTACTATTCAACGTGCTGAGTATTATTCGTGTGATTTGTGTGAATGCGATTATGGTACTTCATATCATCTGATATGTAACTGTCCCGCATTGACGCAACTACGTATCCGGGTTTTTGCTTATCCGTACATGGTTGAGTCCGTGTATGCGTTGCTAAAATTAAAGGATATCCTATCGATTCTCACCCAATGTGGTAAGGAGCTATAGTCAAGGGGGTTCATCGTTCTTCCTGGAGTGAATGAATCCTTTCTGTATTGACCTTTAGAGTTACCTATTGTATTGACCTATAGAGTTACATATTGTTTTAGCAGATTGTTTGGCATCCTTTATAGGGTGTGTCGACAGAATGGTGTCGTTTTTGTAAAATCTCTAAACCCTCTCGTGGGTTGGAGGTTTTAATAACTGTGCCTTTTGACATCTGCAGATCGTTCAGTATCCTTTCGGGGATGCAGAAAGATTTGTTTCCTTATGTTTTGTGCTGTTTTCACACCTCACCCACTACCCTTCCCTTCCTATCAGGAAACTGATGAGAACCCGATCAACAAGGGATAACAAAATTGTATCTGTGGTTGTTTCGTTTTTTTCTATCTAAATTAGTCATAATCTTGGCCTCGTCAATAGTTAAAATAACCAAAATTATAACTCAATTTAACCTAGGTGATAACAAAATTGTTACAAACCTTGATATGTAAATATCAATATTATATCTAAATTTGTTACAAATTTAGTACGACTTTTCAGCTGTTATTACCCATTTTTTGGGTGGAAAGGCTTTATCGTGTAAACATAAAAATAGATTTCGCAAAGTAAGATGAAATTGCATACCTTTAGGCGATTTGATTTGCGATAAAAAACATGAATATGGCGATATGGTGTCGAACCGGGAAGTTTTGAGTTGCCAACATACGCTACGATTGCATCGGGGCATAAGAACCAACTGAGGTTGGGAGGATATATTGGCATCATATAATAACTAGTGTAAGTCCATATTGCTACAAAAATAATCTATCGCTCTACACCTCTTTCGTCGTTTCCTTCCAACCGGCATAGGAATGACAAGGGGCTATTTTAAAATTATGAGCAAGCTTTTTTTGGTACTGAAGAATAGTTGTAAATGAACGGAAATGATTAAATTCAGTTAAAACAAAACTACCTTATAGAATCTGAGGAAATTAACTAATGAATGATAGTTTTGCAGTTTTTTCTTCTTTGTACCAATAGGGCCGACTTTCAAGCAACATTCGAATCAGTCCGTTCGTTCAGTTGAAGTAGTGAATTGTCTGTACGTGTATGCGTATGTATCGATTGGCGGGCATATTTGATTAAAATGTGCTCTTAATTTTCTCCGAGATGGATGAAACGATTTTCGTAAATTTAGATTAGAACAAAAATTCGTTTGAAAGACAGTGAAAAATCAGAAGAAGTGTATATAACAACGATTCGAATAGCAAGTTTTTATGAATGATGATCAACCAATTGCCTATTAGTCACATTATTTTGCGATATCCACAGCCAGAAGCCCCGCAAGTAATGTTCAAAAACCATCAAAATTGAACTTTCATTCCGGTTTGATTGTTTGATATCTACCTAGATTGACTCACAGAAAAATGATTCAAAGGGAAAGTCTCATAATGCGGGTCGGTTACTTCAAACTCTACATTTCAAATTTCGAATCCCAGCTCATGGTTCTGGATTGGAAGTAATCAAAATACTACGAAATGCGACTATCGTAAATTTATCAGATATGGATAAATACAACTTTCCAAATCGAAGGTATTATGGTGCGATAAATCGTTTTTGTCTGATTCCTGAATGTAAAAATGCAATTATATAGATGACAACGGGCAAAATGCGATATCTGCAATTTGTAGATCTTATTTATTGATGCTTTAGGCCATGATGATATCATCACGCCACCAGTGAACATTTTTCAATGTAATATTAACAAGTTTTTATTTAGAACTACGTAAAAAATCAACAGATCAACATAGTATAAAGTACAACAAGAACTAAAGATAAATCGATACGATTTTTAAAGATTTTTTTTCTATTTCCAGTACATCCGGGGTCCGGTAAAACTAAAGTCGCTATTTTCAATCTGAAATTAAAAGACCTATAAATCGAAAAAGTATTGAGCTGAGTTTAGATTTTGGTTTTGAGCCCAGTTTAAGTTTTGTTTTTCGTTTATTGCAGCGTCACTTTTGAAGACGTTTTGAAATTTGTAACACTTATCACTCTGTGTTTTCGGAAACGAAAATCGGTCACCAATTAAATTGAAGAAATCAGGCATTCATTTGACTCCAAGCTTGTGGAAATCGTATCTGAGGGAACATTGCAGAATTCATTGAACTAAGTCGAATGCTATATCACTATTTGCACTATTTTTTAGTCGAGTTTTAAAGATTTTGCCTTACCTTTCTTTGTTCATAAGAAAAAGGCGCAAAATCATCTTGAAAAATATTTATTTTCAATTTAATATTAATATTTGAATGAAAACTTTACACAATTCAAGTAGGAATTACTTAGGAACGTTCTCAAATTTCAAATTTAGGCTGTCATTTCAAAATCAAATATCAAATTATTGTTATCAAAAGCATATTCGAAAATATTAGAAAAAAATATTAGAAAAAAAAGTTTGTTACTGCTCTTTATTGAAGCATAGCATTTTTCTGGCTGAAAGTCAAAAACATGATCGACAAAAGTGTTTGAACTCTTTTTTCCAATTCTCTAGTATAGTTTTACCTGAAATATAACGGCCCTTAATATAATATCTGGACTTGCTATAATCCTAATAAAATCTGAATGTTTTCTTCGGATTTGGAAACATAATGAGATATAAATATCAATATCACATATAATTTTGATAGAATCCTGTTATGCTCTGTTGATCGGGAAGCTACGGCAAGGCACAAATCTCCAAATAACTAGGGTAATGTGCCACTTGAGCCAATCAGCTCTGATTTCTGATAGACCAGTTTCAAAGAATTGTCTGGCGTATTTTGCATCGTCGTTTTGAATGAAGGTCTGAACTTTCTGCAACCCTTCACCTTATTATTCCGCAACCGTAAGTAGGATTCCCAAAAAGTTTTATAGTAACCTCTTGAACCATATCAAATTTTGTTTGACCCTAAGTTTGTAAAAATTGGTTAACCTGTTCCTGGGAAATCGAAATGAGCTCCGTTTTCGTGTACTTTCCTAACAGAAAACCGTTTTGTATAACGAGCAACTAACATATTCATAATTCAATAGTTTTTATTGGAGTTACGAAGAGTTTATTCGTTCTCTGTATTGTCACCTGAATGGCGCATGTAATTTGTTTTACATTCTTCATCTTAAAACTTCGGAACTGGAAGTCGAATGCAATTTCGTAACAACCTATGGGAGTAAAAGACTTTTTATTTGAATTGAGGTTGGTGAAATACGATTGTACCATATCCGATCCATCGAAATGGGTTCAATTGTGAAGCTTCCAATCACTATTTCTGGTACTTCTGAATCCGTAAACCGAGAACCGGTATTGACCAAATGAGTTCGTTTTATCTTCCACTAACAAGGTAAAAAAACCTGCGAAGCTGATTGTGCTTGTCACCCAATAATTCCGGAACCGGAAGCCAAATCTCTATGAAAAAATTTTGTGCACATAATTTTTTTTGCCAATCACCCTGTAACTATGAAACCGAAAATCGGATCCAGATTAAATTCAGGAATTTTGTATGGGATCACAAGCCCTCTCGTTGGATAAGAGACCGAAATTTTCAAAACTTACACGTTTCTACCTTTTCGTTTTATATAAGATTCGTGCATATTTTTGAGTGTTGAAATGCGTAATTTTACGTGTCTGCGTAAAAAGGCCAGTATATTTGGCAGAGATTCAAGTTATTCTTATAAAATCCAGTTTTTTTGTGCAAGATTTTTCCAGTGTGTAGAACATATGAAAAAAACTCGGTTTTCTGCGGTAGTCCTATTAAAAGCGGCAAACACTTCTTGATTTTTGAATGTGTTTTAACTAAATGTAAAAAAGCCGTTAAAAATAACACATTCCCATTAGCCACAACGGTTTAATGTCAAATTCCCAAGACAATCCGCAAAACTGCCAGTCAAAAGTGCATCCAAGTGCGAGCAAAACGAATACAAATAAATTGGAAACACATTTAAAGTCCCTTTTTTCGTAATGGAAGGTAAAGTTGCGAATTTATGCGCCATGACATAAAATACCTACGTACGGAATTAATTTTTCATGTTCCTAAATGATACGCGAAGTCGAGACCCGTCTGCACACTTACTCCCACCCTGTTCTCCGAAACCTTTGCTCGGTCGGGAAGACTTTCTCGTTTGGTTTTCTTTGCTGCTGCCGCTTTTTTCTGAGCTATATTGCGTCCCTTGTCGGGCGGGTCGTTCCCGCAAACTCACATTCATATTTCCGGAGATCACGCGCCAAAAAGGCCGCGACTGCAGCAGCGCCTGCGACCGGCAGAGCATATGAAAGCATTGGTTTGAAATAAGGCTAAAAGGAAACCATTCGTTTTCCGTCCATCCTTTCTCGGTGCACTGGCGGCTAGCAGAACCAACCGGCTGGCCGGAATAGTATGGGAAAAAAGCGTGCATTCTTTCTTTCTTCGAACCGAACAGTCACTTGTAGGTAATCTACAATTCATTTCTGTGCGGCTCGGATCCGCGACGACCGGTCCGACACACTGATTCTGACAATGGCCTTATGGGATGGACAGACAATCAGAAGTTCGCCGTAATGTTTTTCCCGGTTCGCGACTCGACCGTCGTGGCCATTGCGATGTGATTTGATGGGCATGATCAATCCGAAGTTCTGGGTTCAAATGAAGAATATATTTTTATGATAATTGCTTAGCTTGGGTATGAAAAATTCTAAAACTTACTTTTTTCATTAAAAATTTACTCCAACTCGAATGGAAAGACTGTTAGTTAAAGACAGGTCGCTTATCCATTATGACGGCTACATATTTCGTATTATTCCGCCGTTGGCAGCTCGATGAAAAGAGAACCATTTATACGAATAAGGCGTGAAAATTATGATTACTGATAAATCCTAAATAATTTGCACCGGAAAAAAGTTCCAGTGACCAACGCGTGAAAGACTTCTTTCAGAGCACCGTTGCCCTTCTCAAACTGAAAAAGTTGTTACCGGTCATTGCTTGGTCCGTCGGAAACCTTCCATATATGCACTGAAGATTAACTTCTACAAGAGAAGAGCTAATGTTGAGATCACGAGAATGATTGTTGTAACGGTTGTCATGTTAAAAGAATCCTCTATCAATAGTATTTCAACAGAATTTGTGGGCTCAGAAGTCTCAATAATTACTTAGAATGTTATTTTTACATTTCTTTTTATTCATATATTCATAATTCAAACAAAAAATCGTTCAATTTCTTTACGATTCGTTTTCAATTTATCAGTACATCAGCATATGAAATTTAACTGCCAATTTTACGTAGCAGTTTAACCTAAATCAAACTGTAATCATTTTTCTGCATAAATATCTGTTTAGCGATTTTATGTTTGAATTCTACATCCATACATTAGAAAGAGTAATTGGATTTTCGATATAATTGCTCATTCTATTTTTTTTTTTTTGACGGTGTTTTGTTTTACGTACTAATGCTCAAAAATTGCAGTGCTTTTGAATGACTATTAAATTGCTTCTTCACTTGAACTATTTTGAAATTTTAAATTATTACTCTTCCAATTGTTGAGAGCTAAAATTGCCATTGTGAGTTTGAAAAAATCTACTAGCTCCGCTAACCCAAAATAGTATAAAATCTTATTTCAAATGCGCTGCAGTTTTATCATTCGAGCTCAGTTCCGCTTAACAGGTACTGCGTGTTCGAATTTCTTAATCAACAGACATCTGATTCTCCAGGCACAGATTAAAAGTTCAACGGATTAGCATATACCAAGACCTGGCGAGTATACTGAACGATTTTGATCACAAATGATCTCAAAACTAGATGACTATCTAATGTGAATCCTAGTATTTTTCATGAATTACGTACTTCGAATATACCTGTCTCCAATATACGGGTCTAAAAGCACAATAAAAATTACTCAAAACACTCCGGAAAGAAACTTGTGTAGATTTCTCTGGAACTTGATGAAAATGCAAATGAATGATTATTTTCTATGCTACTGCGAAACAAGCGAGTGGGTAATGACGATATTTCGAACATCCAATTATATAGGATGGAATAAACGAGAGCAAAGCATTGCAGGTCTGTGTACGAGACACAACTGATTATGATAACAATAAAAAAAGTAATCTTCAAATTCATGCATAAATTTATTTGATTTAGCAAAATATGTGACAATTCTTTCGTTTCCTATGAGGTAATGATATGACATAAATTCCAAAAACTTGTCAAATCGGTCTCGAGAAGATGAATAGGTAGCGATTTGAAAGAACATCAACAACCCGGTATTTTCGATACAGCAGGTGTAAAAAATCCCAATAACGACGCAGATTTAGAGATTAGGAGAGGAAAAAATGCAGTCTCAAGTTATGTTTTTATGTTAGAAAAAGTTATAATGCTTACGTTTCGGCGAATAAAGAACGCAGGTGCAAAATGTTTTAATTCAAGAACGATTCAATTCGATGGAAATGTTTGTTGAAACATTTTTCTATGTTTAACTATAGAAGTACAAATCAATGGTGAACTATGGAAAAACAAAATCAACGTTACAATATGTGTATAAGTTGAATATTTTGAAATCGATTGGTAGTTACATGTTACATAATACATTCTACATGCTACATGCTACATGATACATGATACATGATACATGAAACATGATACATGATACATGAAACATGAAGCATGATACATGATACATGATACATGATACATGATACATGATACATGATACATGAAACATGATACATGATACATGAAACATGAAGCATGATACATGATACATGATACATGATACATGATACATGATACATGATACATGATACATGATACATGATACATGATACATGATACATGATACATGAAACATGATACATGATACATGATACATGATACATGATACATGATACATGATACATGATACATGATACATGATACATGATACATGATACATGATACATGATACATGATACATGATACATGATACATGATACATGATACATGATACATGATACATGATACATGATACATGATACATGATACATGATACATGATACATGATACATGATACATGATACATGATACATGATACATGATACATGATACATGATACATGATACATGATACATGATACATGATACATGATACATGATACATGATACATGATACATGATACATGATACATGATACATGATACATGATACATGATACATGATACATGATACATGATACATGATACATGATACATGATACATGATACATGATACATGATACATGATACATGATACATGATACATGATACATGATACATGATACATGATACATGATACATGATACATGATACATGATACATGATACATGATACATGATACATGATACATGATACATGATACATGATACATGATACATGATACATGATACATGATACATGATACATGATACATGATACATGATACATGATACATGATACATGATACATGATACATGATACATGATACATGATACATGATACATGATACATGATACATGATACATGATACATGATACATGATACATGATACATGATACATGATACATGATACATGATACATGATACATGATACATGATACATGATACATGATACATGATACATGATACATGATACATGATACATGATACATGATACATGATACATGATACATGATACATGATACATGATACATGATACATGATACATGATACATGATACATGATACATGATACATGATACATGATACATGATACATGATACATGATACATGATACATGATACATGATACATGATACATGATACATGATACATGATACATGATACATGATACATGATACATGATACATGATACATGATACATGATACATGATACATGATACATGATACATGATACATGATACATGATACATGATACATGATACATGATACATGATACATGATACATGATACATGATACATGATACATGATACATGATACATGATACATGATACATGATACATGATACATGATACATGATACATGATACATGATACATGATACATGATACATGATACATGATACATGATACATGATACATGATACATGATACATGATACATGATACATGATACATGATACATGATACATGATACATGATACATGATACATGATACATGATACATGATACATGATACATGATACATGATACATGATACATGATACATGATACATGATACATGATACATGATACATGATACATGATACATGATACATGATACATGATACATGATACATGATACATGATACATGATACATGATACATGATACATGATACATGATACATGATACATGATACATGATACATGATACATGATACATGATACATGATACATGATACATGATACATGATACATGATACATGATACATGATACATGATACATGATACATGATACATGATACATGATACATGATACATGATACATGATACATGATACATGATACATGATACATGATACATGATACATGATACATGATACATGATACATGATACATGATACATGATACATGATACATGATACATGATACATGATACATGATACATGATACATGATACATGATACATGATACATGATACATGATACATGATACATGATACATGATACATGATACATGATACATGATACATGATACATGATACATGATACATGATACATGATACATGATACATGATACATGATACATGATACATGATACATGATACATGATACATGATACATGATACATGATACATGATACATGATACATGATACATGATACATGATACATGATACATGATACATGATACATGATACATGATACATGATACATGATACATGATACATGATACATGATACATGATACATGATACATGATACATGATACATGATACATGATACATGATACATGATACATGATACATGATACATGATACATGATACATGATACATGATACATGATACATGATACATGATACATGATACATGATACATGATACATGATACATGATACATGATACATGATACATGATACATGATACATGATACATGATACATGATACATGATACATGATACATGATACATGATACATGATACATGATACATGATACATGATACATGATACATGATACATGATACATGATACATGATACATGATACATGATACATGATACATGATACATGATACATGATACATGATACATGATACATGATACATGATACATGATACATGATACATGATACATGATACATGATACATGATACATGATACATGATACATGATACATGATACATGATACATGATACATGATACATGATACATGATACATGATACATGATACATGATACATGATACATGATACATGATACATGATACATGATACATGATACATGATACATGATACATGATACATGATACATGATACATGATACATGATACATGATACATGATACATGATACATGATACATGATACATGATACATGATACATGATACATGATACATGATACATGATACATGATACATGATACATGATACATGATACATGATACATGATACATGATACATGATACATGATACATGATACATGATACATGATACATGATACATGATACATGATACATGATACATGATACATGATACATGATACATGATACATGATACATGATACATGATACATGATACATGATACATGATACATGATACATGATACATGATACATGATACATGATACATGATACATGATACATGATACATGATACATGATACATGATACATGATACATGATACATGATACATGATACATGATACATGATACATGATACATGATACATGATACATGATACATGATACATGATACATGATACATGATACATGATACATGATACATGATACATGATACATGATACATGATACATGATACATGATACATGATACATGATACATGATACATGATACATGATACATGATACATGATACATGATACATGATACATGATACATGATACATGATACATGATACATGATACATGATACATGATACATGATACATGATACATGATACATGATACATGATACATGATACATGATACATGATACATGATACATGATACATGATACATGATACATGATACATGATACATGATACATGATACATGATACATGATACATGATACATGATACATGATACATGATACATGATACATGATACATGATACATGATACATGATACATGATACATGATACATGATACATGATACATGATACATGATACATGATACATGATACATGATACATGATACATGATACATGATACATGATACATGATACATGATACATGATACATGATACATGATACATGATACATGATACATGATACATGATACATGATACATGATACATGATACATGATACATGATACATGATACATGATACATGATACATGATACATGATACATGATACATGATACATGATACATGATACATGATACATGATACATGATACATGATACATGATACATAATACATGATACATGATACATGATACATGATACATGATACATGATACATAATACATGATACATGATACATGATACATGATACATGATACATGATACATGATACATGATACATGATACATGATACATGATACATGATACATGATACATGATACATGATACATGATACATGATACATGATACATGATACATGATACATGATACATGATACATGATACATGATACATAATACATGATACATGATACATGATACATGATACATGATACATGATACATGATACATGATACATGATACATGATACATGATACATGATACATGATACATGATACATGATACATGATACATGATACATGATACATGATACATGATACATGATACATGATACATGATACATGATACATGATACATGATACATGATACATGATACATGATACATGATACATGATACATGATACATGATACATGATACATGATACATGATACATGATACATGATACATGATACATGATACATGATACATGATACATGATACATGATACATGATACATGATACATGATACATGATACATGATACATGATACATGATACATGATACATGATACATGATACATGATACATGATACATGATACATGATACATGATACATGATACATGATACATGATACATGATACATGATACATGATACATGATACATGATACATGATACATGATACATGATACATGATACATAATACATGATACATGAGTACACTTCCAGAGTACTTGTCTTATCACGAATAATATTAGTTTTACAGACACAAAGAGTTACTTTAGCCCTACCTGTTTCTATCAGATTGATTGAGCGGTAACAGTGAAGTGTGTCATTTTTTGTTGTTGAAGGAACATTCCACTCCTTCCATCCATTTCTGCTGTAGAATCTAATTCTTCCAAATCCAGTGCAGTGTTCTAGCCAGTACCTCTCCTTAATGTTTGAACTGTTCACCTGGTCATTGCCTGCGGTTTTGTTGTTTCTCAGCTACTGATCTCTTCACTTATCTCCGATAGATCAGGTGTTGAAGATATGTCGTCGGCAGAGCGTTTTCTCTATCTTACGTTTCCCTATACATTGTCAAGGACTACTTCCGTCGATTTCCTGAACAAGTATATCTCGTTGTCAAGCCTAAGTTTGATGTTCGCAAGGAGAAATAATCGATATTCACAAAAAAACTCATGACTTTGCAAGCGATTAGCTGAGGTCCCTTTATCAAATCCGAAGCATTCCACGGTGCGAAAATACCCTAAGCGCAGCGTCTCGTCCCGCGTTGGCGGTTCAATGCATAGGACGCTGATCTTACAAACCAGTTGTCGTATGTTCGAGCCCCGACCTGGAAGGATTCTTAGTGTCAGTGGGATCCATAGTACTAGCCATGCAATGATTCTGTACACTAAGAATCGGCTGCGAAGTCTGTTGAAACAGAAAGGCCAAATTCCACAAAAGGAATGTAATGCCAAGACTTTGCTTTGCAGCGTCTCTTGGCATTCATAAGCAAGCTCGAATAATCAACTATGTTTTAGCCGGATGTAATATAAAAAAAAACAATTGCGCTCGAAGCATGTTGGTACCCTACCAACGAGGCCTATTTGGTGCAAAAGCTTCATTTTTAAAAAATTATTGAAACTTCTACTAATTGGAAACTCTAAAATAAAAACGAAACTGTATTTGGAGAAAAAATTACAAAAACAACTGGGTAATTCGGTTTAAAGGTTTAAAGCTAGTCAGACTTTCTCACTCCGACAACAGCAGAGCGTTGCATCAAACTTTTCAATGCCTTTTCCAAATAAGCAATGAAATAATTTTCAAATCCAATAATCGGTTTTAATCCTTTTAACCTTAAAAGTTAAAAAAATCTAGACGTCGAGAAAATCTTTCACTGTGATGATGGTTTTACGATTCAATGAGTTTCATTTCAATTAGAGTAACCCGTTTACCTTAATATCTTGAAGGGTTTTTTATTTGAGACTGCTAGGTACTTTAAAGCGATTTACTAAAAATAGGATTAAATGTTTCGCTTTGAGACGATTGTGTTCACAAAACTTTACTGAGCGAATTAGCCTCCGTCACACTTGTCCTCTTCGGGGGATCTCCGGCAGCACCGGTAACCAGTAAAGCAACCTACGTGTTCGTTCAGTTGAGAGGCGTGCATAATCTCTAAATCCAAGCTCGTTAATCTTTCCAGCCGTTCATGTGAAGTGCTAAACCACAAACCACCGACGACGATGGTTGATGCGTCCCTCGGAGAGAGAGTTTCCCAAACTATTTATTTCAGTGTGCCAGTCGAGGGATCATACCAACCTTGAGTGAAAAGTTTTATCTGATAGAAGTAAACTAACGAACTCACAAAGCATGAGTTTTTTTCTCCCTCGAAATCTTGTTTCACTTCAATCGGATTAAAAGCTCGAGGGTGTTGGTTTGGGGGTTTTGCGTAGTGCCACACAGAAATGTAACGAGATTGTGTCACTGTTTTGGACGCAACGGAGTACTATTTTTTGAAACCACACAATCCCAAATGATTCATCTAGGTTCGAGGGAGCGTACTTTCCGAATTGCAAATTGAATAAAAACAAGTTTGTATTTAGCGAACGGTACCAGTCATAACATGTTGAGCTATGCAACGACATAGCGCAGAATAAATAATGGCTTGGTTTTAACAACCATACCGATATTAAAACAAAAATGAATACTAGCGATGTGAATAGTCGGTAATGTTTCACCTCCTAGCTTACAATTTGATTAATTATGCATCAACTGATTCCCCGAAACAGCTCTGCCTTGCGACGGAACGGGACAGATGTTCTTTTTGCTAATCGCTACACGTTTGTTATTTTATAATCAACTTAGGGGATCAAATAGTTGTAGCTACTTTTCACTGCCACAGCCCCAGAATTGTTACTGAACAGTTTTGTGTTTTTTTTTGTCTCGTTGTCCTTTTCCAGCAGGATCAGTACCTTGAAATAACTCGGAAAGGTGAGAACGAACTGAGCAGGGACGAACGCCTTCACTCACATTCGTTTTTCTTCGACCGCAGTAAATTAGAAAAGGGATACGCGAGGTACCGAAATTGAATCAACTTTGAGTTACTTTTAAGCCGGTCGTCTTTGTTATTTTAAGATGTTTTACACCATCCTTTCGTCCTTGTCGCTCTAATCACAGGTACATTTCGATTGTTCCAACACAGGAAGTAATCCACATGTTCTCGTTATGAAATTCGAAGGGGGAAAACACAGAACACGGCTCTGGCCAGGTAAAGTGTTCAGCTTAAGGGAATTAACAGATTAGGTGTTTCCGAAAAAAAAGGAATAACAAAGTTTTTAATCGTTTAAGTAAATTATTTTCATTTCATCTCTCCTCACATGCTCGCACGCCACCACGGGTGAGAGTTCTCCGTACTCGAGCAAACCGCAGAATGGACCCCGCCTCACCAACCTACGCAGGAGTACGACTGTTTTCATATTCCGAAAGAGGATTCAACTCTGTAAAAATCTATCGAAGACGAAGAAAAATAATTATTCTGAAAGAATAATAAGATAATGCCCAAAGTAAACAACTTAAGAGGCTGGCGTGGAAGATTAGGAACGATTTTTCTTCACTTTTGTTTTTATCTCGGGGCCGATGCGGTGGCCCGTATTGTTTCAGGTTTCAATTTTTCACTAACACATGCTCACTTCGGAAGACGAAAATCGTTTTGATTCGATTGTGTCTTGTCTGCTAGCATAAGCATGAATTTTCGAGAGAAAAAAAATCTAAATGTTGCTCGTCATTGCCTCTCTGAGTCCTTACAAATTTCCAATGCTATTGTAAAGATAAAACATAAATAATGACGTTTAATTTCATTAACATTTGCATGAAATGTAGCGTATGAAACTGGAAATCCAGTCAGCTGCAGCAGCGATTCGAAGATGTGCCATTGCTTCTATAGCAAAACTATTTATAATCTATATATTTAAACCTGAAAAAAGCGACAACAAAACCCCAATACCGTAATTCAGCTTTGAATTTCTCTTTCCCCCCAAGAAGCATTGGCCGAGGATAGAGCCACCATCCAAACAACCAACCATGTCATTCGCATAGTGAAGTTTTACGGTCGCTGGACCTAATCCGAACATTCGGCAATCATAACAACATAAAATTTGGGCTTTTCCTCGGCTTGACAGTATTATTATCGCGACTTTTGCTTTCGGATCCGTTTTGTTTGGCGCGCCCGGTTCCCCGTGCCGGAGCAGAACCTGTTCGCATCGAGCGTTCACGACCAACCGCAAAACTGATGGAAACTAAAATCAAATCGGAAGCGAGTGCCACTTCATGACAACCGTGTACGGTGGCTTAGCTGGCATTTGAGCGGCTGATTGCACACGGAACGACCGAAATTAGCTCTGCGCCTAATTCGTATTACTGTTTTTGAATTAGTTGATTTTAACAACAAAATTTCCAAAATAACTATAAAATTAGTTAAAATTGAGAATTTACTTTGCTGAAAAAACTCTTATTTTTAGAGAATGTGTTTAGTTGGCGAATATTCTGGACACAAACCAGCAATATTTCAATCCAGTACGAAATTCTCATTGACAACAAATTTTGTTATTAAAATCAGAAAATTTGTTTCTATTTATCTATCACCATCATTACTGAAGGACAGGACAAAGAAAACAAAAATGAAATTGGTTTTATTAACAAGTTTAATAGCTAAAAACTCATGAGAAGTGTCAAAGCAAAACAATCCATTAAAAAGCTAAAAGGGACAGTCTTGTTGAAACTGCTTGCAAATTGTTTAGATGTTTTTCGCATGTGTTACGATCCATATATAAATTTCTAAGCTGATATGTAAAAATGTCGTAAACTGTTAGTGGAAATCGTATTTATTCAGAATTTGTGCGCACTTGAAGCGATTGTGTGTAATAATGTTTTTACGCGGAACAGTGAAGTGAATTTCGAATGTTTCACTCTAATTGTGATGAAGGTTTTTTGTATCTTCAAACCTTCCGAGCTGCGCCGTCCGGTGTACTATTTGTATTCGGTTTTTGTTTTCCGAGTGCTCAAAGTTTTCAGTGAGAATGAAGAAAACAGTGATTAAGAAGAAAAAAATTCAAAACGATGTTTACGTTTCGTTTATGTCTTTTTCTCCAATACAACATCGTATTTATACCTGCCAATATAGAAAAGACAACCGCGTCTGAAATTTTTTCGGCAGTAGTGTGCCATCTAGTGGCTAGTTGTCATTACGGTGTTACCGTTTCGGTGACAGGGCGCCATATAGCTGCAGATTGCAGAAGCCAATTCAACCATTCATATTGGTTGAAAACAACATTATATTCTTTAATTCAACTAAAAAATTAGTTGAATGGAAATGAAATGTGCCTTAGCTAAGAAATGACAGCACGTTTAATTTGTGAATTCAACTAAAAAAATAGTCATTTCAACAAATATTTTATTATTATTAAGGGAATGAGAATAAAAAATCTAAATCAGCAAAAGTAAGATTTTTTTAGTTGTCTCAAAAAATAACTAACTAAAATCAGCAAATCAACTAAATTTTTCGCGAAAATGCTGATTTCGGTCGTTCCGTGCACTTTGCATCCATTAGGTTTATGAATGCTGAATGACTGTAGGAATGTAATGCGTTTTCAGTATTCATAATTTGATATAGTGGACTATAGATTTTTTTTCGAACAAAACAGACAAAAAAATATTAGTTAATAGTTAGTTATGCATTCTATGCAAAACAACAAAGGATAAACTTCTGCATTCAGCAGGCCCACATCAAAATCCTTAGCTAGAAATCTAGCGTTTCAACAGCGCATTTGGTATTTTTGGGAAAAGCAATGAAAATTTACGCTTCAAAGGTTTGGTTTGAAATCACTCTAAAAAGTGTACGATATGTAATAAAACTCATTCATCTCTTCCTTTTATAGGTATGGCCCCGGTCTCACATTATCACTTAATTTGAAATTTCAGTATAAAAACTCACTTTAAGTTGGAACTTGATTACAATCTATTAAAAGGTGTATAAATAAGTTTGTGCCGTTTTCAAAAAAAAAAAAAACGTAACTTGATTTTTATTCCAGTGATTAACCTTTCCAAATATGCGTTGGAAAGCTACTGTCCTACAGTTTCAGTATCAGTACGTGACATTTAGCTGAAGCGCAAACAACAATACTTTTTTTACTACGTAAATGTCGAATTTGATGACGAATAAAAGATTATGTCTATACTCTAGCAGATGGACCATATCGGAAGTGATGTTTACGGTTTTAAAGTGGCATTTTTGATTTGGATAACGAAGAACAATCCGGAGCACCACCAAAGTCTGGAGATGATGAATTGGAGAGATTTCTCGATCATGATCCGTCGCAAACGCAAGACGAACTTAAAAAATCACTCAGAGTTACTCAGCCAACCATTCGAAAGGCTAATATGCAATGAGAACGATTGGAAAGGTAGGTACTTGAGTGCCGTATGAATTGAAGCCAGGGGAACCGAACGCCATTCCTTCGAGTGCGAACAATTGCCCCGACCTGAAAGGATTCATAGTGTCTGTAGGATCGTAGTACTAGCCATGCAATGATTCTGTATGTTAAGAATCGGCTGCGTAGTCTGTTGAAACAGAAAGGCCAAATTCCACGAAAAAAATGTAATGCCAAGACTTTGCTTTGGTGTAATGATGCTTTTCTCATATTACTTATATTTTCAAAAATATCACTAGAAGCTATTTAGGGGTTTGGTACCACGTGGGTACCAGATTTGTGCTAAGTACATATAACTATTTTCATTTTTTACGTTTCGCTTTCAGCTCATCAGAGCGTCAAAAGTGCCGAAAGAAACGAAACTAAGTGACGACGTTCTGGCCGTCAACAGATAGTAGCTATTTAGGGGTTTGGTACCACGTGGGTACCGGATTTGTGCTAAGTACACATAACTATTTTCATTTTTTACGTTTCGCTTTCAGCTCATCAGTGCGTCAGCAGTTTATGTTGAACTGCTAACGCCACCTAACGGTTCAACATAAACCGCTGAGCAGACGTATAGTTAATGCTATTTACATATACACTTATCACACCGAAGTGTTATGTCTTTACTGACGTGCCGAAAGGAACGAAACTAAGTGACGACGTTCTGGCCGTCAACAGATAGTAGCTATTTAGGGGAAGACTCTGTGAAGAAATATTTTTTCAATCGTGTATAAAATAAGAAATTTTCTTTGAGTATAAACTAACCAAGGATGACTTTTATCGTATCAAAGAACGCTCACTAGCAACTCTTCACCCGATTGAATCAGTGCCATCAAAGAGAGACGGATATCATCGCTGCAGCAAAAAACCGGCATGGTTCATTTAACATAGAATAGACACCAGTGCGAGAGCGAATTTTTCTCGATGACCTGTCTTTTACTATTGCCGTTTATTCTAACTGTGTGCATATAACCTTTGTATAAGTTGTGTCTATGAAAATGTATGTGAATGTTCCACACAAGGGTTTTGAAATATTACAACCTAGTATGAAAAGCATCAAGGCGAATCATCGATTCGATTTTCTGCGAATGAAGTAGAGCGAAGAAATGTAGAAAAATTCTCTCGCAGTTCATGCATTGAGAGACTCGAGTTCTTGTAGCACCGGATTAAAAATGTTGTATACAATATAGATCAAAATCGAGCAGCTTCTGTCAAATTTTCGGCAATCACCAACACTGAAACTAACATAACCTTTTCAATTTGTAAACAGTTATGTCAAGTTAATAAGATTTTTTCTTTATATTGCATCGTCGCACTAAATGATTAAACACACTTTACCCTATATTCCTGGAACCGGAAGTCGGATTCGGATGAAATTAAACAGCAATCTATGAGACTATCGGAACTTTTATTTGAGCCAGTTTGTGGAAGTCGATCCAATCATCTCTGAGTAAATTGAGTGAGTCTTGTTTCAAACCTTTTGACCACTATTTCCGGTACTTCTGGAAGCGGGAACTCGGAACCAGTAGAACCGAAGTCGGTTCGTTTGATAAGTAACTAATATAGCCAACAAATTGAATCAGTTTTAAGCCAAAATCTAGAAGATTTTTACGATTTTTCATGCGACTACATGATTTTTTTTATTTTATGAGTGACATTATTTGACACATACTTACACACATACACGCACAGACACATACATTGCTCAGTTTGATGAGCTTTGTCGAATGATATAGAACACTTAGCCCTTTCAGTGCAAATTTTTACTAGTCAATTTTTCAAGTGATTGCATAAACTTTCTATATGAGAGAGGCAATAAGTATACTTTTATAGAAAAGCATCGTTATCATGGTCTTGTAATAACACTAACAAGTAGATACATATTCAATGAAAGATTCAGAAATTTACATTTTTTCATCTGAAAAATATCAATTTTAATGTGGCAACCCTGCACGCTATACGAAATTGAACAAAGCACGCTGCGCGCGGAGCAAAGCCGCATGTATCGTCGCGGCGTACTAGTTTTGCATCGTCATTCTGAATGACGATTTAAATGTTTTGACACTCATCTCCCTATAATTTTGGAACCGAAAATCGGATCAGGATGACATTGCACAGTATATTTAAAGACAATAAGAGCTTTAATTTGAATCATGATTCCTGAAACTCGGCTTAACCGTTGCTGAGAAATCGAAGTGAGTTCCGTTTTTGGAGATTTTCTTCACTATTATCGGTGCTTTTGGAAGCGGAGCCGAGGACTAGTAGTCACAAAGTAGTTTTATATATTCACTAACTAACAAGCTCTGCCAACTAGATGAATTTAGCAGTAAGTTTTATAAAAATGTGCACCTCGTTTCGCTATCGCTTGTAAAAAAATAATCATGAAATTGAAAATTTTCACTAATCGCATTGTAATACCGGCACCGGAAGTCGGATCTGGATCAACTTTTCGAGCTTTTTGTACAGAATTTCTTTTATTTGCTTCTTAGTTTGAGAAAATCGGTTAAGACTTTTCCGAAAAAATTGAGAGCGCATGTTTGCACATATTTCCTTGTAAACCGATGAACCGGAAGTTGGATCCAAATGAAATTCAAAAAAATTGTATGAGACTTTTAGATCATTCATTTAAATCTAAGTGTAAATCGTTTCAGCCATCTCTGAGAAACGTGTATTACTATTTTCTTCCTTCCGGAACTGGAAGTCGGATCCAAATGAAACTCTGGGACTTTGTATAACCTTAAGTCCTATCATTTAAATTCAAGTTTATTAAAATTGATTCAACCATCTCTGAGAAAATTGAGTTACATTCTTTATCACTTATACACATACATACATACACACACAGACATTTTGTGATCTCGACGAACTGAGTCGAATGGTATATGACACTCGACCCTCCGAGTTTCGATTGTAAAGTGGGTTTTCACAGCGATTGCATAGCCTTTCTGTATGAGAAAGGCAAAAACGGCCAAAATACACTGTATATACGACAGAAGAATTTAACAACATGAAAGTACTCGCCCACAAGGCGCCGATAAAAATAATATACTTAGAAATGTTCAAAATGGAGGTCCTACCGCTCCCACCGTATAACCCAAACGGTGCTCCTTCCGATCACTATTTGTTCCGGTCGATGCATTTCTTCAATTCTGATGCAGTCAAGAAATGGATCGACTCGTGAATTGCAACTAAACCGGTCGAATTTGTCAAATAGGGTATCTGGCAAAGGTTAGCGATGAACAGTACTTTGAATATTGAATTCATAACCATTTTTTTTGCTTTTCTTGTATAGAAAGGCTATACAAGTCCAACCTTTTAACCGAAGCCCGACTTAGCTCGACGAACTGATAAAATTTCTGCGAGACAAATATTGTCACTAAATTTGCTCGGAGATAGTTGAACCGATTTTCACAAATTTAGATCAAAATGTAAGGTCTTACGGCCCCATACAACGTTCCTCAATTTCATTTGGATACGACTTCTGGTTTCAGAATTACAGGGTGATATGCACCAATAACGTGAAAATAATGCCACTCAATTTTATCGAAGATGTTGTTGTTCCTTGCGCGAAACTGGCTTTACGCACAAGAAGAAATGATCGACTGTTGTTTTTTTTATACTCGTCCAGTTCAACATCGGGACTGATATGTACTTAAATACCTCGAAACCGTCATCGCGGATACGAGAAATGCAAGCAAGCATGACGAGTTTTCATAATTGTTTCCAGAAGTTTTAGAAAGCTTATTATTTCAGTTATTGATGGTTATCTAACACTGTTGAAATTTTATTGCTAAGTTGCGGATCATATTTCCGATGATATTTAATGTGATTTTATTGTTGCGTTTAGTAAAATCCGAGATATTCACGATTGCAATCTACACATTCTTCGAAAGGGCAAGTTTTGAAAGCGCACCCATAAAACGTTTCCCCCTCCTCCCCTCTCCTACTCATATTTTCCAGATTTGCCATTTTCAAAGTTTCCGAATCTGTCATACTACAGACCAAATCATACAAAAAATATCTGTGAAACGAAATTCAATTACTATGAAAACCGACTTGTGAACCGATGTCTGGAGGTATAAGTTCCATGTACTACTAGATTTATAAAGCTTTTGTTTTTAGCGTTGCACTAGTGTAGTGTAGGACAGACGGATCAGAGTCATTTCACCGAAAGCCATTTCGCCGAAAGCCGTTTCGCTGACAGCCATTTCGCTGAAAGGGTTATTTCGCTGAATGACATTTCGCCGAATGGGTCACTTCGCCGAATGCCATTTCGCCGGAAGCCATTTCGCCGAAAGGGTCATTTCGCCGAATTCTGAAATCGTAATTAGAATTGATTTAATTAAAAGACAAACGAAAGATGATAGCGTTAACGTCCGTTTTGTTGATCTACCATTGTACTTCTTGAATAATGATTGATTGTTGTACTCTTGAATAAAAATTGATTCATGAACCTCAGAAAGTAGTTTCCAAGAAAACTTGTTGACTATTAGCTACTAAGCACTGTATCGACCAGGCCAATGTAGGTGGTATTTTCCGTTTATTAAGTGAGAATGAAAAAATATCTAATGCGGCTACGCCACATCGTTTTGATTCATGTGCTGTCCGACCTCGTTACCGCTCGTTCGGCAACTAAAGCAAAGAAACCTAGCTTTGGGTAGACCGGGCAAACGAGGCGGTTACAGGTTTGTATGCAAGAGGCCTCAGCTGGCGAAACGACTTTCGGCGAAATGACCTATTTGTCGAAACGACTTTCGGCGAACTGGCTTTCGACGATATGACCCGCTCCCAGGACAGACTATACTTTCACCAATTTGAGTGCAATCAAAGCATTCTTTTCTACTCTACACCGGTGTGGACCTGACTTTTCTCAAAGAATACTGAACCGATTTCTGCGCAACAAATGCAAGAAATGCATAGTGATAACTAAATGAATCTCGCTCTTATACATTTTTAAAAGGCTATGAAAACCATTAAGATCTTAACTCATTCCGGTGCCAGGAAAACAACCTTATACTGAATGAAAGAGGGATCATTTCACTACTTAGCGATTAAGAGATGTTTTTTTCTGGATACATACAGCATAAATGTATTATTAATAATCGAATCATAAATTATTTTAAATGCGAAATCAAATAGTGGGGAGATAGTGGAGATCTTTTGAATCGAATCGCCTACAACGTTGTGTTTCTTCATATCTAGAGATTTCATTTTCGTTAATTTCAACCGTAAGTTCCTTTTCCCGTTCTCATAAACACAGAAAAAAATGAATTTTGCATGTGACATATTTCTACAAACGATACAATTCGTAACTACTTAACTTTTCAAATGACGTAATATTCCACTCGTACAGAACTTTACAGGCTCCGAATGTAATTTACAATCGGCTACCAAGTACCGCTGTATGGATTTATATGTATCAATTATCCATAGAATTGATATGGACTTCTTTGGTTCAGTAGATTAACTGACGTGCTTTGTGGTCTTATGTTTCTCGGTTCAAGTCGCGTTGTTGCTTTCGATCTTTTGTTTTTATTTCGTTCGATTCCAAGCCATGTAATTCTCAAATCACACAATTTCACATATTCTAGAATATAAATTTATGTGAAATATGACGCTTCATTTACGTGCATCTTATAAGATGTAAAATAACAAGGTATTTTAGAACTGAGAGCACACTTGAAAATTTTTACATCTTATTAGATGCACATAAATGGCGCGTCGCAATTCACGCAAATTTACGTGGAAGAACATTTAATATTGTGTCTAAAACTCCATGACATGAAATTCATTGAAATAAAAAAAAAAGAATTTCGTAGCAACCCACCGCGACTTGAACCGAGAATCATTGGATCGCAAGTACGTCTGTTAATCGACCGAGCCACAGAAGCATGCATCTGTTTGGCTGGTAAAAGGTGCATTTAAATTCATACAGTCGCACCTGCTAGTAGAACGCAAGTTACAGTCGAAACCAGTAAAATTCAAGCTCATCTATCATTAAGTCATTACAAATAAAATTTCCTGTCATTTGACAAATTAGGTCTCCATGAATTACATCGTATGAGGGATTAAGTCACTTGTAAAATTCAATTTTTTTAGAGTGAGGATATGCGATCACTTTGAAACACGACTTTTGAACAGAGGCCCGGATTGCCGAGTGTCATATACCATTCGAATCAGTTCGACGAGATCGTAAAATATCTGTCTGTGTATGTGTTTGAATGTGTCAAAAATATGCACTCGATTTTCTTAGAGATGGCTGAACCGATTTTCACAAATAGAAGCTCAAATAAAATCAACTTCGGTCATATCGGCTTCCAGTTCCCGGTTCTGGAAGTACTGGAAATTGTGGTCGAAAACTTAAAAAAACTCACTTCATTTACTCATAGATGGCTGCACCGATTTTCACAAACTTTTTCTGAAATGGAAAGACCCGTATATAATCCTATATAATTTTATCTGAATTCGACTTTCGGTTACGAAACTATAGGCTCAAGTGTGTGAAAATTGCAAAAAATTAACAGGACAACCAACACTGTAAAGAATGCCACAAAGTCCCTTTCACCGGATGCGAAAAGCTTGTTGAGTTGCAATGACAAGTGTAAGCATGTAAATGGTTCAAACAATTCAGAAGATGAAAAGGAATCTGTTGAACTTATATATCTTTTATTATGCTCATTTTATATTTAAGAAAATATTTATTTTTTTTTTTTTTTTTTATTTAAAAGATGTTTTTATTCAGGCCTATTTGCGTACAAGCTTTACGTGGCCGAATTAGCCGATTTTTTAAATAAACAATGTTTTGAAGTGGATCTCGTTGTCACTCTTTTTCTAGGAGGAGAAGAGCTTCCATTTCCCTCCTGCGAGGGTTGAGGGGCACTTTGTTCGTGACTCGTCTCGTCCTCCATTGCCGCATCGGTGGTTTTGTTGTTGATTTCCGTCTTTTTTTCGTTTTCCTTGTTGTTCGCAGTCTTGAGCTCGTTGCTAGTTGCTGTAGGAGCGCCTTGTTGTACATTGGTTGCAGTTGTTGGTTGGTTTGATGGTGAAACAGGAGTACTACGCTCACTAGTTTTCGTTGTTGAACGGTTGACCTTGCCTTTGGTTGAAGATGTCCTTTTCGCAGTTTCAGTGCAAGGTTTACCGTAGTGTGCAGGTTGTTCACAAAACTGACATGTAACCAGCTGATTTTCATAGGTAATCAGCGTTTTACACGGATGTGTCCCACCTTGACCACAAATGATGTATGATGGAATTGCCTTACGTAGTTGCATACGTACCACTCGCACGCCATTCCGGATGCCGGGGAAAAAATTCCGCCATACTTCTCTTTCGATGGAAAGAACTTCACCGTATTGCGACATAATTTCCCGAACGCACTGATCGCTGGACTGCGGGGGAAGGTCATGCACGCGTACTTGTATGGCGTTGTCCACCATGTGCACAGGAATTTTGTATTTAATGTTGTCACACTCAACGCTGTGCACCTCGTTGTTAACCGAAGCGAATGCAATTGCATCGCTTTCACGTTTAAACATAATGTACACACAGTTAGACGCCTTGTTGAATTGAATCTCAGTTACATTATTAGCGTCTAGATGCATTCGTTCTTTAAGTAAGATTTCAATTTCATTTGCTGCTGGTCTAACTTTGCAACGCTTGAAATCTATACAAATTGAATTTGGCCTTGTTGGCCAAGTTTCAGGCTTTGTTAAATCGTATTTGACCATTCCGTACACTCTATTGTTCACTGCACTGTATTGTCTTTGTTTCTTTTGCTTCGACCGCAAACGATTTTCGACTTTGTTGGCTGAGATGCGAGCACGAACTGGAGAAAATATTTATGTTCTCTAGGAATGAAGTGAAAAAGTAAGAATGAAGAAACTAATTTTTGAAATATTTTCAGTAACTTTTCCGAATACTGAATTAACGACTATAGCAAGTCTAAAATAATTTTATCAGCAAAGTTACCAGAAACTACATTGGCCACAATAAGTCAGTGTCATTTAGCCGAAAGCTATTTCGTTGAAAGCGTAATTGAAATAAATTTAAAATAAAAACGAACAAAAGATGATAGCGTTAACGTCCGTTTTGTTGATCTACAATTGTACTTCTGAAATTTTTCATATTTTAAATAACGGATAAATTCATTTCCACACGTTTAATCCAGAATAACTACTCTTTTGAATAAAGATTGATTCATGATCCTTAGAACGGAGTTCCCAAGAAGGCTGGGTGACATTATTAGCTACTAAGCATCAAAGAAACTGCTTAAGTGTATCCACCAGGCAAATGCTTGCGGTCTTTTCCGTTTACTGAGCGGAAATGGAAAAATATCCAAAGTGGCTTCACCCCATCGTTTTTATTGGTGTGGCTGCGCCTTATCAATTACCCAGGAGACATAAAAAACAAACAAAAAATAATGTGATGTATTCGAAATAACGAAATAACTTTCGGTGACTTTTGGCGGAATTTCGGCGTAATGGCACTCAGCGGCTTTCGGAGAAATGGTTTTCGGAGACTGCTCCCGGATACAATATTGTCGAAGACGGAAACTCTTTGTCTGCTTTCAGTTAAAAGTTAATTATTATATCTGTATTTAAAAGGGTGCTAGAACATGGTCGTTCACTTCCATGAAATTGCGTCAATATCCCGTACAACTTTGCAGATGACACCAACAATGAAAAGTGTACGATAAAGCCCCAAAATAATGAAAGGCATGGAATTTCAGTATTGGACCACTGTGATAGTGGTGTGATAATGCCTACCTGTTGTCATTCACACCGTCTTATAGAAACATTTCTTCCTTTCTCATATAAAAAAATTATACAATCAATTAAAAATCGAAGTGAAATTAGTCCCGGATTGTCATAAACCATTCGACTCAGCTTGTTGGGCTGACCAATGTCTTTGTGTGTATGTATGTGTTAAATAATATCACTTGTTTTTCTCAGAGATGGCTTGATCGATTTTCATAAACTTAGGTTCAAATGAATTCCATCCGGCTCTGACTTACGAGTCTGGAATTATATGATAATGCGCGCTAAAAATATTATACCGTCCAGTGCGGTAAAATTTCATCGAATCGAATAATATAAGATTAAAATGAAATTTATCGCCACTGACCGTCAGCATATCCCTGCAAATTCATTTGACTTTTGCTGCCATTTTCAAGTGAAGCTTCCAGAATTCATCATTGAATAATAGTACCTAGTCGTTTGATGTTTTGCTTGCTCACTTTCAAGTGCCAAATTGTCTAGCTGCCTAATTGTCTTCGCTCTTGGTAGTGAACAAGTTCAAATGAATAGAACTATAAAAGAAGTAAAGTATTATAGATGAAAACTGAAGGAGGAAACTATTAATTTATGTATATTCTTTAAATGGTATTTCAGCTATCTAATTTGTCTTTCATCTAAAGCTTGCTTCATTTAGAATTGGAACAAACTTTTGCTCATATTGTGACGCTCCTGGTGGACGGATTTGGAAGTTCTTGGCGCCCACGTGTCGGGAATTTTGTCAGCTTCACGTATGATTTTTGACATTCCGCAAATCGACTGTACTTTGTAAACAATCAACATGGAAGCCGAAAGAAGGGAAAAAATTGTGCATAGTTATTTGGAAAATCCATTGTGGTCTGCATCTAGGCTAGCTAAACAGCTGAAATTGCCCAGAAATACCGTTTGGCGCGTTATCAAACGGAATAAGGAAACATTGACGACGATTCGGAAGCCTCAAGTCAATCGTCGGAGTGGAACTGTCGACCGGAAACTGCGTGGTAAGATTTTGAAGACGATTAAGAGGAATCCTAATCTGTCGGACCGTGATTTGTCCAGAAAATTCGGTGCTGCCCATAGTACCGTGAGGAGAACTCGACTCCGGGAAGGAATCAAGTCGTATCGAGCTAGCGAACAGCCAAATCGGACTATAAAACAGACGTCAAAATTCGTGCTCGGAAACTATATGACCAGGTGCTGACCAAGTTCGACGGGTGTATTCTGATGGACGATGAAACCTATGTCAAGGCTAACTTCGGGCAAATCCCAGGTCAAAAATTTTACTTGGCAACGGCTCGGGGGGAAGCTCCAGCCAAATTTAAATTTGTTTTTGTCGACAAATTTGCAAGAAAATTTATGATTTGGCAGGGCATTTGTAGCTGTGGCAAAAAAAGAGTGTCTCCAAAAACGAATTTTGCCGTTCATTCGATCCCACGACCATCCCGTAATGTTTTGGTCAGATTTGGCAAGCTGTCATTACAGCAAAGTCGCTCAAAAATGGTGTGCAGAGAAAGGGGTCCAGTTTGTTCCGAAAAACCTTAACCCAAAGGCATCAATCAGATGACGACCTGGTGGAATAAGATAGATAAAACGATGGACGAAGAAGGTGTGCGCCGTTTAATGAGCCGTGTTACAGGGAAAATTCGAGAATTCCTTCGAAACCGTGACGAATAATTTTATCCGTAGTTTTTCTTAAAAGTATGAAGAAAACGCTACATTTGTAAAAAAAAGATCTTGAATTCAATACTAAATAACTGAAACACAGGCAATTGTCTTTGTTCCAATTCTATCTGAAGCAAGCTTTATTATCTTGAACCAATTCGAATGTTTGCATGAACCTCATTTGAAGGCCGCTCTCACACTATTCAAAGAGATTTGTTACTTGTTATTTTGTTATTTTATTACTTCACGAGATCAATTGACGGTGATAAAACTGAGCTTCGATAGGAAGAGAAACGAGTGAAAAACTGAATGCTGCTTGATTATCCTGGTTCCCGATTTCGGAAACACCGGTAATAGTGGTCATATATTCCAAAACGGGATCTCAATCACTTCTATCAGAGATGACAGAACCGATATTCCAAATCTTAGGTGCAAATGAAAGGTCTTATGATTCTATAAATAAGTACTGAATACATTTCGGATGTAACAAAAATGTATACCGTCGTTTAAATTCCCATACTAAAACCATGTGAAATCTCAATAAAAACTAATCACACGAATCACCGAATGGTCCTTTGAAATCAATTCTATCATTTCTCGTAAGCTTATAAAATCATTACCAACTTTAGTTTTGATGAATAAAATTAAACAGAATAGAGTTGTGCTACGTTGAGAATAACTATTCAAATTTTGTTCAACAGATAATGATAATTGCGTCTGGGAAACATCAAGGAAACGACAAATAAAGGGACAAAGCCGGTAATGTCCAAATGGAAGAGCTAGTGGCTATCGGTGTCTCGAATTCCAGCACACTTATTGAGATGTCAAGAAATTTTAATACCATTCCCACGCAGCGGAAAGCTTCAGCTGTCGACAGTACCCAACATCAACTATATTATCGACACCAAAATCATGTCTCTATTAATTTTCCTTTGTCAACTGTCAATATGCGTGCGTTCCGACTTAGCCGCTCGTTGTAACGACTTTCCAAAGCTTCAACCCGGTGGAGTCAAATTTCACCGGAGCAAGTCCCAACGCAGACGAAAGTCAAAATCCGTTCGAGCTGACTGACGAGTGTCGATATCAGCGTTTCCAGTCGCCAGTGCGATATTTTTCGTAGTGCCGTCGAATCTACGCGGATTAGTTGCTTTTTTTTCTGTCCGCACCGCTATCCGTGTGTTCGATTAGTGTTGACATTATTGCGGATTTTGGGGAAACAAATTCATTTTGGTGGGAATTTATTGAGTTATAAATTGATGATATTTTTGATAGGTCCGTTATTTTGTGCTATGGTCGTAAATTGAGTGATCAACGAGATGTTTTTCTTCGGACATTTTGAAATCATCTTATCCAGTTTTGAATATGCATAAATGCAGTCTGTACAATCGTAGAAACTCATCAGATAACAAAACAAAAAAGCCCTTCTTCAGATATAAGAAACTGTAGCAGTTTCTTTGATTTCAGACACAAAAGCCATTAGAACACGCATTCTGAAGTCAGTCTGCAAACGTCGATGAACTTCGGCATTGTGTTTAAAAACAGATTATGCAAATATTTCCCCCCATTAGTTGCAGATCTTGACAGAAAACAAAAAAAAACAAAACTTAGAAATATGACGGACATCATTCAGTGCCAGATCTCAGTCTGTCAGTCTGTCTCGTTTGCCATTTAGCTGCCACGGCACTGACGTTGGTTGTTTCCGAATCCGATCATCGGACGCTAATCATCGCTATAATGACCGTGTTACGACGAGCAGAGCGCACTGAAACTCATCACTTGCGATTGCTGCTGGTGGTATTTTTGGCCACAACTTCAAATTAACGTCCACTTTACTGGCAAAGCATACCACCATCGCATTTGCACAAATAGCCAACCGTAACGGATGCATGGCGTTTGCTGGTGCGCGCGGGAATGCACTTCCTGTCTTCGGTCAGTCTGGTGCCGGGAGTTGCTCACGGTTCGGCATTTTTGGCTCAACCTGACTTTGGTGGTAGGTTGAAGAATTGAAATTAATTATCTTTAAAATCTGTTATTAGGGTTTAGAGTAAATATTTTCTGTTTTACTTTTATTGCCATCATCATCAACGGTATCATTTACAGCCATCGTCAGGTCAGTTGATTTTGCGTCAAGTGCAAACAGCAGAAGTGCCCCAAAGTCTCGTGTCGTCGTGGTGTGAGGCCCATAGCGAATGTCGTTTACCGGTTTCTTCTTCTGTTAGCACTTTCGTTGTGGCCATGCCGAATGGTCATAACAAACACAATGGGCTTAAATGGTTTCTCTCTGTCTTTTGTTTGTTGCTATTCGGAAAATACTTTCCTCACTGTTGTTCCGTTCTGATGCGAATTCCGCTTAATGTGTTTCTCGCTTCTCTACTGTGGCGTCTACATCGCGGACTATCTCGGACTCTATTCTTGTTTGTACCGTGTTATTGAGAGAAACATGTTATAAGTAACTTTTTCAAAGCATTTTTTTCCCGAAGTGGTTTTAAGCTGACAATTGCGTTTATGAAAATTGTTTTTTGTCTACCAGATGGATTAGGTTCGCGTCACCCTACGGTAATTGGACGGTTGACGGCCAAACGATAAGCTAGTTTACAAACCATACACAGACCGTTTCTGGTGAACTGTATTCTTCCCAAAACTGCATGCATTAACGTTCGAAAACTACGCAGGAAATGTAAATTTAAATGCAGCAAGTATCTTTTTGTTTCCTGAACCATCAGAACGTGGCCAGTTAGGTTTCGTAGCTGTCTTTCGACGGCAAAATGGTGTTGGTCTCTGTCTGGGCTGTACGAATCTGACCCTGACACGATTCAATCGTGTTGCATGAAGTCACCCGGCATCGGATGAGTGGCATCGGACGACGGCTGCCTGTTTTTTAGGTGTCGGAAACGGACTCGTTGAACCCCCGGCCGGTCGAGCCGGTATAAGACGAACGAGTTGTGACGCGGAGACGACTGGCCATTCGGTACCAGTGGAAAAATCCTCCATCATCCAGGCTTGGATCTCGGAGATGAGAATTAGTTTTTCTTTTGTTAGCTATCGTTAACCAAGCTAAACAAATGCACAGAAACTCATTTGCGCCGTTTTCGGTAAAGTGGTCGGGATCATTTGGTATTTCGGTATTGTTTCCTGTCGGAAGTGGGTGAAACATTAGTGGTGTTAAAAACCGCATCGAGATTATGCTGAATGATGCTGGTAATTTTGTGTTTGTAAAATAGTTTCGTTTGGAATTAGTAACGATATAATTCTTAATTTTCAGACCGATGATAAGGGGTGAATTATGTCGAAAAACGACTTGTTTTTGCGAATGTTTGCGACGATTCTGATTTCAATAACATCAATGGTACAAGCATATCGTTCAAAGAATATCATGACAAATTTTCACAGAGAAATATGTATGTATAAACGATTACTGTTCTGTTCCACGGGGATGGTTTTAGAATTGAAAAGTAGTGTTAGTAGCACAATTTCACAAAGAATCTGAAAATGCAACACAAAATTAAAAAATTTTAGCCGTAACTACCAAAATTTGAAAAAGTTTACTTAAACTTTTCCACATTTTATTATTGCTTACGCGCTGCTGTTTCGTATTAAGATGGTGTGAGAAATGCACGGTGGGAACGGTGGCATTTTATCGTGAGCAACAATTACATATTGAATAAAATTAAATAAAAAAATTATACCGTATGAAGTAATACCTTCAGAATGTAGCAATTCATTATAGCAAAACTAAAAATTCTATTCATTATACTGAATATAGGATCACAACATAATCTATTTGGCACAATTTCCATATAATTGTATTAGATAATAAAAAAAAAACCTGTTTTAATCCAGCTAGTGGTGTAATGATGCCTTTTTGATGTACATATAATATTGTGATATTCTATTCAAAATTTTTCTCTTCGATTTTTGAAAGAAACCAAAAGTTGTTTGTGCATTAACTAGTATAACATACAGAACAAAACAGTGCTTTGATTGCGTAGGTCATCCTCAAGAAAACGAAGTGGGTTCACTATTATATGCACTTCCAGCACCGGAACCCGAGAACCGGTATAAACGAAGTCGGTTCGTAGTTCGACTTACAAACTCTACTAGTACGCACTCTAAATTACGATTTAAATGTTTGTTGCATCTGAAAATATGCAGTAATTTTTGGTAGGACCATAAGACCATTCAATTAACCCTTGGATTGGGAATAAAGGTTTGGAGTCCAGTTTATAACATTTTTCACGGTTTCCGTTCCGCCAGTTTAAGAGACGGTGTACAATATTGAACACACTTTATCCTATAACTCCGGAACCGGAAGTCGGATCCAGATGAGATTCAGAAATTCCGTATGGGGCCGGAAGACCTTTCATTTGAATCTAAGTTTGTGGAAATCGGTCAAACCATCGCTGAGAAAAGTGAGTGAGATCTATTTTGGTATATATGACCACTATTTCCGGTACTTCCGGAACCGGATACCGGGATCCAGGATAACCGGAATCGGTTTGTTTAGCTGCCTACTGATAATGATTATCGATTTGTGTAGTTTTGAGACCAGTTTAGAATTTTTTTACGTGCTTTGTTTCGCCGGTTAAAGTGACGGTGTACAATATTGAATACACTTTAACCTATAACTGCGGAACCGGAAGTCGGATCCGGATGAAATTCAGGAATTCCGTATAAGACCACAAGACCTTTCATTTGAATCTAATTTTGTTAAAATCGGTTCAGCCATTTCCTAGAAAACCTAGTGAGATTATGTGACACACACACACACACACACACACACACACACACACACACACACACACACACACACACACATTGCTCAGCTCGATGAACTGAGTCGAATGGTATATGACACTTGGCCCCTTTTCACTAGTCGGTTTTCCAGTGATTGCATTACCTTTCTATATGAGAAAGGCAAAACCTGTTTCATTCCATCTAGTGGTGAAATGATGCCTTTCTCATATCAATCATACTATTTATGGGGGATTCCACGCAAAATCAGCCATCCAAATTTTTTGGCATTAAAGATACCTTTTTCTTCGCTTTACGGGACCGGGTGTCAATAAAAAAAATTCAAAAATAGCCGCGTAATCTTTATTCGTCATAATTTTGAACGTTAATAACTCAGTCATTTGTTGATGGATTGATATAATTTGACAACCAATCAATTCGGAAACTTTTAACTTAAACATATATGGCAACGTCGTTTCAGTATTTCAATACCATACTATTCAAAAAATGGTTAGAATTGACCTATGTTTTCATCCACCAATCCCTGCTGACCAAATTGACGTCATTGTCTTGTTCGGCATAGGAGGCTTCATTCTGCGTAGTTCAACGAGGAATCTATAAATAAATGCTGCAAATCATTTCTTGATTTCAGTTGATGCTTGACTGTGAATGAAACAAGTAGCTCGTCCAGTGAGGTGATGACTAGATTGTATAACTTTTCACTGTACGAAGCTGAGTGTCAATTTGAAAAAATGCAAAAATAAAAATTGCAGTGATGGTATAAAATTTTTAACACACTTTACCCTTTATTCCCGGATTCGGATGAAATTTGAGAATTCCGTATGGGACCACCGGAATTTTCATTTGAACCTAAGATTATGAAAATCGGTCGCGCCATCTATGAGGAAAGCTAGAAAACATGTTTTCATATTTTTGCACATATTACCCCATAACTCCCGAACCGATAGTAAGATCTAAATGAAATTTAGGAATTTAGTATGGGACCTAAACAGCTTTCATATAAATCTAAGTTTGTAAAAATCGGTTCAGCCATCTCCGAGAAAAGTTAGTGCAAACAAACGTTGCATACACACATTCACACATACACACACAGACATTTTGCGTACTCGACGTACTGAATCGAATGGTATATGACACTCAGCCCTCCGGTCCTCGGTTCAAAAGTCGGTTTTCACAGTGATTGCATAACCTTTCTATGTGAGAAAGGCAAAAAACTCGAATACACATCGTCAAGCAAAACAAGGTCCTGGTTTTACGTTTATTGTGGAATTTGGCAGATTCATAGCATAGCTTCGATTACATAGCTACGATCCTATTGACACAAAGGAAAATAATAGTATAATCACTTTCTACTTATTCGAAAGTGCAATGAAAGTCAATTAGAATGGAATATATTGGCAGTAATTCCAGTCCAGTAATTTATTTTAACATCAACATCGCTGTATCATGCGTGTCAAGTGATTACTTTTACATGAGTTTCATCGTATCGGCGTGAAGGGTCTGGTGATATCGAAAATATTTGAATGTTTTCTTGTATCCATGCTTGCTACTAAACTCAGGTAAGCAAATCAGTCAACACATATGCATATAACCTTATGTTAGTCAATCATAATTACTCATGATTCATAGTTCTAGTGTAATAGTAATCACTAACAATAACGATTGAATTAGGATATATTCATATTGTGAAGGATTCAAAAATCCATTACGAATCAATGATTCTTTTTTACAAGCCAACAAAACGAGTGGTAAGCCCACTGCGCTCAATCACTGAAAATATTCCAGGTTTCTATTTGTCGGTTTTTCTTGTTATGCTTTGTGCCCTTTCATTGAGGCTAAGTTTGTGAAAATCGGTGCAGCCATCTCTAAGAATATCAAGTGAGTACCGTTTTGAAGTTATTGACCGCTATTTCTAGTACTTCTGGAACCAAGAACTTGGAACCGGTATAGCAGAAGTTGATTCGATTAGCAAGCAACTATCATATCCTATAAATTGGTATAATTTTGAGCTGATTTTAAATGAATTTTTTGTATCTTCGCTCTATGTGACTATTCACGACTTCAAACACACTTTACCATTAATTCTGAAACCAAAACCTGATAAAATTTGAATGCATTTTATAAGACGACCTTTCATTTTAATCTAAGTTTGAGAAAATCGTTTGAGCGGTCGCAAACAAAAGTGATGTAACGTTTTACCTTTTTTTGCACTAAATCTTCTCGGTAAAAAGTGTTGAACATTTCAAACAGTTACACAGATCATCTTAGCATTCCATACATAACTCCTGAATTTCAGCCAGATCTGACTTCTGGTTTCGGAAGTACAAGATGATGAGTATTCAAAATTTCAAACCATGCTATAAAGCGCATCGTCCTTTGAAAGCTCAAATTTGTCAATAGGTGGACAATTAATCACAAATTGTGGGATTCGCCACTAAAAAATCTATCTGAGAAGGCTCAGAGCAAATGTATTCATGATAAATTTGTGTAGACACTTGCGAATTACCGCCAGTCTGCTGTTTTGCCTTTCTCATATAGAAAGGCTATGTAATCACTGTGAAAACCGATTTTTTTCACCAAGGTCCCGAGGGCTAAATGTCATACCTATCATTCGATTCAGATCGACGAACTGAGCAAATGTCTGTGTGTGTCCGTGTGTGTGAATATATGTAACAAAAATATGCACTAACTTTTTTCAATTGAAAGTTCTCATACCATAGCCTGCTGTTGAATTTCATCCCTATCCGACTTCCGGTTCCGTAGATATAGAGTGATATAACCAAAAACATGGAAAAATATGCACTCTCTTTCTTCAGAGATGGTTTAACCGATTTTCATAAACTTAGAGGTCTTATAGTCCTACATCCAGCTATTGAGTTTCATTTGGATCCAATTTTCGGTTCCGGAGTTACAGGGTAATATTTGAAAATTATAGAAAATATATGCAATCAATTTTCTCGGAAACGTCCTAACCGATTTTCACAAACTAGAATTCAAATAAAAGACCTTTTATAGTTTCCAAAAAATTTTGGAACATTTTATTCGGATCCGACTTCCAGTTCCGGAACTAAGGTGTGATAAGTGGAAAACTACTAACTTCATGAGTATTTCTTCACAAACAATGGTCAAAAACAGGTACACATCCTGTAAAACTGTCTGATAAATTCTTCTTGTTAACAGAACTTGTTAGTTTGTGGACATATAAACTTAATTCAGTACTACTAGTCCCCCCTTTTCCTGTTCCGGAAGCTCCGAAAGTAGTGAAGAAAAACTTCAAGAGTAGAACTCACTTCGATTTTTCAACGACGATTTTTGAGCGACGACCGATTTTCACAAATCTTGGTAAGCTAATTTAAAATTTCATCCGGTTCCACAGTTACAGGGCGAGGAGCTTTCAAACTAGCATATAGAATGACAATACAATACCGTGAAACGTGGAAGAATTAAACACAAAACGAACGATGCATGCTTCGTTCTATTTTGTACACGCTAGAAAGAAAACGAAACGGTTACGAATGTCTGCTACTGGTGTCTGATTTTGGTAAAAAATGGTGGTGCGGTTGATAAAAATCTTAGCTATTTTATGATAAGTGCGACCGAGTTTATAAAAAAATGTCAATGAATTGAAATTTATTTGAAAAAAAAAGGTATAGTGATGTCAATTATAATAATAATATTAATCCTAGTACATGTTTTATGCTGCTGATTCATGCTGTTTAGCATGACTTACGTATGCAAAAGTAACAGAAACGCAGGTTCGTTCCATTTGGTAAATTTCGTTTAATTGGTTTAATTGAAATAGAACATGAGATAGAAAGTATGCACCTTTTACCAGCCAAACAGATGTGTGCTTCTGTGGCTCAGTCGATTAACAAACGTACTTTGCGATCCAATGATTCTCGGTTCAAGTCGCGCGGCGGTCGCTATCAGTATTCATTTCTTTTATTTCAATGAATTTCATGTCATGGAATTTAAACACAATATTAAACGTTCTTCCACGTAAATTTTCGTGGAATGCGACGCTCCATTTATGCGCATCTAATAAGATGTAAAATTTTTTCGTACATTGTTTTTTCACAGTGATTGATTAGTCTTTCTGTATGTACAAAGAAAATCCACTTGAACTGAGGGGCGAATCACGGACCAATATTTGACCATGCATTATTGTGAAACCGTGCTCAAAATCAAAATTTACTTACTCAAAACTACGAGCAATACTGGCCTAATCTAATGGATTAAAGTTGTAGTGACATTACGGGGTTTACTACGTTGCCACCACTACCTAATCGATGATGGGGCCGAGAAGATAATAAGCATCTACTTTTGTAAGGATTAAGAGGATTGCTATACCATCGAAAACTAGGACATGATTACTTATGTATGCGCTGTTGTTCCTTCACTTTGATGACCATTTACGGTCTGATTCGATATTTCTAGTATGGTGTGATAACAACTGTATTTTCCACTAATTACCTACTAATGCTGAGTGACTGACGTTTACTGTTAGAAGCACAGATAGTTGTTATGAGATGGCGTTTTAAAGCTGCAAGTGCAAGTTACATCGAGTTTCACATATTTGCCAAAGCATTGCTAATGAGCGTCGCTCAACGTAGCCTGTAATTAAATCTGCGATAATCAGTACAGGAAAGCCCGGCAATTCAAACTCTCGTATTTCTCCTTACGCCACGGTAGAAAAATCAAATTATCCTCGTCGCGCCCAAATGCATCAGCGTTAACGCCAAAGGTGCAGGGCGTGCATTCCACAGCTATGAGCAAGTACCTGGCACTTGAATGAGCCGATATTTAGCAGGTCCGAAAGAACCGTCGCAACAAGGCCACCAACGCCTGAGTTGAAAGCAAAATGCTCGGACGACAACGGTCGAGCCTCGGATCGAAACTATTCAGCCTGTTTGCTCAGTCGGTGGTTTGGTCAGATTTAGTTGACGCTTAATTCCAATTTATTTCACTGCACGTGTACTGGCAGGCTCGTTATAGGGTCTCTTCAACACTGGCGTACGGGTGAGTGCTTATTTCAAACATTGGTTCACCAGTCAAACGGAAGCCCTAATTACTACTCCGAGGACATAAAGTATTAGGCTTCATGCACTTCATGAGTTCAGGCGGGAATTTTGTGTTTGCTGGAATTGGGAAATCATCAATTGATCTGGAACGAATGCACATTTGTGATTCGTGTCTAAAATTTCGACAGAAACGCGATCAAGAAAGTCGAGCAACAATTCACTTCAAGGATACGTTTTTACTGTAGCATTATTAGGAAATTACAGCATACCTAGAACATAGCGTGATGTCATGGAACCACCCGCAATGCCAATTCAACAAGAATAGTCCCAGCTAATAAAAAGTGCTCCTAGAAAGGGTCAGGGTTCAACTAAAGTTTGCTTCAGATAGAATTGGAACAAAGAATATTGTCTGTATTTCAGTTATTTATTATTGAATTCAAGATCTTTTTTTATACAAATGTAAGGTTTTCTTCATACTTTTAAGAAAAAATACGGATAAAATTGTTCGTCACGGTTTCGAAGGAATTCTCGATTTTTTCCTGTAACACGGCTCATTAGGTGGCGCACACCTTCTTCGTCCATCGTTTTAGGTATCTTATTCCACCAGGTCATCATCTGATTGATGCCTTTGGGTTAAGGTTTATCGGAACAAACTTGACCCCTTTCTCTGCACACCATTCTTGAACGACTTTACTATAATGACAGCTTGCCAAATCTGGCCAAAACATTACGGGATGGTCGTGGGATCGAATGAACGGCAAAATTCGTTTTTGGAGACACTCGTTTTGGTAAAGTGCCGATGTCATTGTCTTATTTGTAACGAAAACTTTCGTTTTTTTGCCACAGCTGCAAATGCCCTGCCAAATCATAAATTTTCTTGCAAATTTGTCGGCAAAAACAAATTTAAATTTGGCTGGAACATCCCCCGGAGCCGCTGCCAAGTAAAATGTTTGACCTGGGATTTGCCCGAAGTCAGCCTTGACATAGGTTTCATCGTCCATCAGAAGACACCCGTCGAACTTGGTCAGCACCTGGTCATATATTTTCCGAGCACGAATTTTGGCGTCTGTTTTATTGTCCGATTTGGCTGTTTGCTAGCTCGATACGACTTGATTCCTTGTCGGAGTCGAGTTCTCCTCACGGTACTATGGGCAGCACCGAATTTTCTGGCCAAATCACGGTCCGACAGATCAGGATTCCTCTTAATCGTCTTCAAAATCTTACCACGCAGTTTCCGGTCCACAGTTGCACTCCGACGATTGGCTTGAGGCTTCCGAATCGTCGTCAATGTTTTTTTACACCGTTTGATAACGCGCCAAACGGTATTTCTGGGCAATTTCAGCTGTTTAGCTAGCCTAGATGCAGACCACAATAGATTTTCTAAATAACTGTGCACAATTTTTTCCTTTCTTTCGGATTCTATGTTGATTGTTTACAAAGTACAGTAGATTTGCGGATTTTCAAAAATCATACGTGAAGCTGACAAAATTCCCGACACGTGGGCGCCAAGAACTTCCAAATCCGTCAACCAGGAGCGTCACAATATGAGCAAAACTGTTCCAATTCGAAATAAAGCAATCTTCACTTGAACCTAGGTTCATCAAAACCATATTGATTCTATAAAAAAATTAGTTTATTGTACTTCTAATCAAAAACTGCGATATCGTAATTTTATGATCAAGGATTTCTCCGTGGGATAAAACGTCCATCGTAGCTGAACTAGGTACGATACACAAACCACGTGAATAGAGATTTTTCAATTCGAGAGATGGAAGATTGAACAAGAACAATTGGCTCAAGTGGCACGTTTCCCTTGTTATTTGGAGATTTGTGCCTTGCCGTGGCTTCGCATCATTTTCCTGATGAGAAGGGAAGGATAAAAAGAACATAAAAAAGAATTGTGAAATAGGTCATTCACTCCAGGAAGAACTCAACCATGTATGGATAACCAAAAACCCGGATACGTAGTTGCGTCAATGCGGGACAGTTACATATCAGATGATATGAAGTACCATAATCGCATTCACACAAATCACACGAATAATACTCAGTACACTGAGTAGTAGCCATGTGAGAGTTGAGTTTGTAATATCCAGTCAGAACTCTGACCAGAATACTAAAATGATGGTAGTAAAATGCAGTTGACTTTTTGACATTTTCAGATTTAAATCTGGTAAAATTGCTTTTGTCTGAACGAAAGTTCACAATCTGCGCCAGTAGCTAGCATGTTTGGATGAAACCCAAGAATGAATCTTGTGTTTTAACCAACTAGTTGACAGAGGTAAAGCTGATTCAAATAATACTTCACTGCCTGACTTTCGGAACAAAAATATATTCGTTTACCACAGATTCTCTGCTGAAGTGCCAATTGTATACCACACAGAAATGTGTAATTTTTTTGCTTGGAATACAGGTCAGTATTTACCACGTGAATTAGACTGCTCTAGTCTCATTTCACAACTGTAGACACCAGCACTTGCACGACCATCGAACAGAGAACCGTACCTTTAACAAACTATGTGTTCATCAAGTTGTCGTTCCAAATGATTAGAGAACTAGTATATCTCACACTGAATGTTTTGAAAGGAAAACTGCATGTGAGAGTTAGGTCACTATGAGCGAGTCCAAAGTAACCATTTGAGACCAAGAGCGAGTGTGGCTAGTAGGTTTTCTGTTCCAAAGCAAATATGTGCACTCGATTTTCTCGGAGATGGCTTGACCGATTCTCACAAACTTTGATATCAATGAAAGATCCCTTAGTCTGCTACTGAATTTTACCCGGGTCGAACTTCCGGTTCGGGGTAAAATGTATAAAAATATGAAAAAATGTTCTCGATTTTCTTAAAGACCGCTGAACCGATTTTCTCAGATTCAAATTAAAGGTATTATAGTCCCATAACCTTCCTTTTAGTTTTATCTGGATCCGACTTCCGGTTCTAGAATTAAAAAGTAAAATGTGCAGCTAAAAAACTCAACAACGGAACTCTTCTAAATTTCTCGAAGATAACTGAGTCGATTTTCATAAACCTAGACTCAAATGAAAAGGTTAATGTCTATAAAAATAGACTACTTTTGTCTTTTATTCAGATCTGATTTTCGAACCGTCATTTAGTGCGAATGTCCAAAAAAATAAAAATTACTATCAACGTTGGATCAAAACTGTTAAAATTTGAAAAGATTATGCTAGTGTAAGGCCCAAACAAATTTTTTTTCTCATTCAATATTCAAAGAAAAGTGTTTTGAAGAATACTTCAGTAATATTAATGGAAATATGAGTTATATGAGAAAGGCATCATAACACCACTAGGTGGATACCGGAGAGCTAAATCAGGGTCTGGGGTCCACTAGGAGATTGATAGTACCTATTAGCTCTCTCCGGACAGTACCAGCCTAGATGCCGCGTGGAACCCGGCGGAAAAAAAATGAACCGAAAATACATCCACTGGGTTCCTGCTTCCATATCGTAAAAGGTGACAATTGCAGAAGCTTCTTTTTCCTTTCAGTTATCAGATATTTTCAATGTTTCATTTCTGATGAGTCTATTTTATTAAATTATCTCTTCATTCAACATATCAATTTCCGTCTAGTTTCGGAGAAAAATTTTATTTGGAATGTTTTCTTCTTTCATGATATTGATTGTCTTCCAGGATTATAAATTGAATGATAAAAATCAACTATTGCGCAAATTAGTTGATGTTACAAAGTTAATAACAGAGATAACATATATCGGTATATTGAATACTTAGTAAACACTTGATATTATTATTTCAAACAATTAATTATTATTTTTCTCGGTAGCCGGCTGCCCAGATCAACCAATATAACCAATTAATAATTTTAATAAATAATTGAAATAACAAAGCGGAAATAATACAGAATCAAGACGCGCCTTTATTTGGTGATTTGAAATGATTTTATAACAACTGTTTAGAATATGTCAATGCAATGAATCAACTATTTTGTCTAAATCCTATTCACTCGTTTATTTTGTATCACGTAATTTACGTATTATCGGTGCTTTCGGAAGCGGAAACCGGGGACTAGTAGTGTCAAAGTAGTTTTATATACTCACTAACTAATAAGATCCGTCAACTAGATCAATTCAGCAGTAAGTTTTATAAAAATGTGCACCTCGTTTCGCCATTGATTGTGAAAAAATACTCATGAAATTGAAAGTTTTCACTAATCGCACTGTAATACCGGAACTGGAAGTCGGATCATGATCAACTTTTCGGGGACTTTTTAAAGAATTTCAAGACCTCTATTTTGCTTCTTTGTTTGTGAAAATCGGTTAAGAAATTTCCGAGAAAATTTATTGCATGTTTTTTCATAAATTTTCACATATTTCCTTGTAATTCCGGAACCGGAAGTCGGATACAAATGAAACTCAGGGAAATTGTATAAGGTCATAAAGCCTTTCATTTGAATTTAAGTTTGTTAAAATCGGTTCAGACATCTTTGAGAAACGTGTGTGACTATTGACTATTTTCCTTCATTTGGTACATATCAACCTGTAATTTTGGAACCGGAAGTCGGATCCATATGGAACTCAGGAACTTTGTATGGGACCTCAAGCCATTTCATTTAAATATAAGTTTGTGTTAGTCGGTTCAGCCATCTCTGAGAAACACACACACACACACACACACACACACACACACATTTTGTGATCTCGACGAAGTCTGTCGAATGCACAGTGGTTCAAAAGCACAATTTCACGCTCTTAATTGATAACTCATAGGATCGTGGTTTTTGAGGTACAGTATCTTCAGCAAAGTTGCTCAGAATTAAAGACGCTATCTTTTGGCCAATTTTATTTATGTGATTAATCACCCTAAAAGTGAGATAAACAGTTTATTTTAGCTCAGGGCCAACATAGGGGCTAAGTTACTTCGACAAAGTTGTGCAAAAAGTTATTTCAAACAAGTTTGCTGAAGGTACTATTCCCGTAACTTGAGTGTAATTCAAGATATAATGTATTTTCTGAAAAGGGTGTCCAAAAACCAGTTTTTGTAAGAAAACATATATATTTTCAATATATAAGAGTTTTTCATGTTATACAAAGTTTTTCATCTTTAAAAACTACACAACTTTCTCGAACAAACTATGCTGCTATCATTTCAGTTTAATGAAATAGAGCAATTTTTCATGTTTTTTCGAATAAAATTCTAACTTGCCTATTATCAAAAGGCGCAGTAAGGTGCAGATGAGACTACTTACATATTAAACTACTTCAAAAGAGCTTTCATACCGTAGTTGAATTACTTGTCTGTGATCGTCTGCAGGCGAGATATGTTCTTTTCAAATATCCTTGTCCTTGACATTTCCAATGATATGGTTCATTGTATTTCAGATCAGATTTTAGTATTTATTCGTTACCATGGAAACTCTCACAATAAAAGATTTTTATGGACATCGAAGTCTACAAATTGAAAAGTTTAGTAATAATTACAGACGTTTTTTGAAAGTAACTGTCCGACGGTTTTTGAAAGTGAGATAAGAAGCCACGACTTTGAAAAAAGGCAATCATCATGTCGAATTACGTTATGTCATTTTTTGGTAAGCTTGTTATATAAAAAGCTCTGCGGATAGATATCCTCTATTCATCAATTAAAGTGGAGATCGATAAACAGATGTCGGGAGTATTATACACGCAAGCAATCCAGATCACTTACGAATTGGTAATTAGTTTCATTGGATCCTTTGGTTACAAATATTCGTGAATGGCCAAAACAGTCCAAGAAGAATCTGTCGAACGATGCTAAGAGTCTTTTAGCTGGTTAAGAACATTGTCAGCTGTCATAAAATAAATACGAATAACTGAAAAAAAGTTTTGATCATACTTTTCTCTGCCAGAAGATGACATAACTTAATTTGATTTGATGATGACTTTTTTAAAAGTCGTGACAAAACAGTTACTAAACTATTCAATTTATAGACTTCGATGTCCAAAAAAAATCAGATTTTGTGGCAAGCACCATAGTAATGAATATAAACTGAAATCTGATCTGAAATGAAGTCAATTTTATCATTGCAAATGTCAAGGACAAGGATATTTTAAAAGAACATATCTCGCCTGCAGACGATCGCAGACGAGTAATTCAACCACTGTATGAAAGCTCTTTTGAAGTAGTTTAATATGTAAGTAGTCTCATCTGCACCTTCCTGCGCCTTTTGATAATAGACAAGTTAGAACTTTATTCAAAAAAACATGAAAAATTGCTCTATTTCATTAAACTGAAATGATAGCAGCATAGTTTGTTCGAGAAAGTTGTGTAGTTTTTAAATATGAAAAACTTTGTATAACATGAAAAACTCATATAAATTGAAAATATATATGTTTTCTTACAAAAACTGGTTTTTGGACACCCTTTTCAGAAAATACATTATATCTTGAATTACACTCAAGTTACGGGAATGTTACCTTCAGCAAACTTGTTTGAAAAAACTTTCTGCACAACTTTGTCGAAGTAATTTTGCCCCTATGTTGGCCCTGAGCTAAAATAAACTGTTCATCTCACTTTTAGGGGGATTAATCACATAAATAAAATTGGCCAAAAGATGGCGTCTTTAATTCTGAGCAACTTTGCTGAAGATACTGTATCTCAAAAACCACGATCCTATGAGTTATCAATTAAGAGCGTGAAATTGCGCTTTTGAACCACTGTGGAATGGTGTACGACACTCGGCCCTCCGGGCCTCGGTTCAAAAGTCGGTTTTCACAGTGATTATATAACCTTTCTATATGAGAAAGGCAAAAATAGGAAAGTTTTTATTCTTTACGCGATAGTATTGCAAATTTTTCTTCAGTTTCCTCTAATAAGAGCTGTGAATCAAGACTTATTGGGACTTCAATATAAGATATTGTTGAAACGTTCAGCCTCTAGTAACAACGAGTGTTGGACTAACATCCCTTCCCATTCCTTAGACGATCTACGTTCGCGTCTTGCCGGCGCCGGTACTGATCAATGAATTCTGGGGTTACCAGAAGATGTACATTGATGAATGATTCACCAGTCCCAGGTTGGATCATCTAGAAATTCCCTGTACAATTTCAGCTAATCCCGATCAGTAATGGAGTAGCAATCAGGGGTGGTCGCTTTCAATTTAGCCATCGTAACACTTCCACTTTGTAACCAATTTCAAATATTCAAATGATCATGCAAAAATGTGAATACACTTAATATTACCTAATTTTGAACAAGTACCCTAATTTGACCCTAATATCGAAAACAAAGGCTTATGTTTGTAGCCTAATGAAAAAATACGATAAAACAGTTATCAATGGAACATTTTAATTATATATTTCTAAAAAGAACTGTATTACCCTAATTTTACTTACAATCTGCAAATAATTGCACCAAATGTTCCATTCATATCGTTGCTGAAACCATCACATGACATGAAGTGATACAATATTGAAAGTGTCGACTGTTCGATCGCCTATAAATTATTGTTAGAAGCATCTTCAGCTTTATCATTCGTTCATAAGCCCGGAATAGACTACTTCCTATTCTCAACCGTTCATTATCCTCCCATGAATATTTACAATGTCATCTAGCTTAAATCAAATCCGATTATTTCTCTACCTTGGCATCACTAATACTTTGCTCATAATATGTGCACTTCAAACGAATTCCGCCCGTCGATGCTTATTCTTCATGCATGCCATTTGACCGACTCGTAACTCAATCAACAATTGCCCGACAAAAAGCACCCGCCGAAGGTGAGAGAGATTGACTGCCAACGGGTAAAAAATGCACACCGTGGACCCATTTGTTTACGCCAACATTATCATTTCCATATCGCAATCACCATCACGCACCATCGGCAAACCGGCAGGTCACTTGGAAGAGGGTTCCAAGTTGATCACTTTACGGTTCAATGGTTTACGGTTCACGTTGGGGTCTGCAAAGTGTGGGCCCGGCCTAGGTAGATGGACTGGCTACCATCATAAGCACCAACACGCACTCCGCCGGCGAAACCTGTTCACTCGATGCTTTCTTTCATTGTCCATCCACGCGAGGGTCCGCACTTCACTAGTGCCGACACGGTCCATGCGTGGTGCCCCAGTGCCTGGCTTTAATGAAGCATAAAAAATAACTACATCGGTGGGTTCTAAAACGAATACTGTAAAAACCAATAAGGGCGCTTCGGTTGAGCAGAGAGTCCGCTAAAAACAATGGAGAATCTATAAAGTTGATTTAAATACCCATTATCGAGCATAAAAATGAATTAAGCAATAACAAACAATGAAAAAAGCAGCACGACAATCGCGAGCCCTCAAGTCCTCAGGTTGATGAGTATTGACAAAGGAAACCGAGCCGCACTCCTCTCTCCTGTGGGAGCCCTCTCCCCCCTCCATCACGCAATGTGCCATAATGGGCGGGCAATCTGAAAGCGGAAACAAACACTCACCGAGTTGCATTGCTTGGGCCAAAACCGGAGCACACGACCGTGGCGCAGAGGAGGCCGCTCAATTGCTACAAAAGCGTTCATCAACTCGCATATTGAAAAACAATAATTTTCAAATGACAATAATTACAGCTTATTGTGTTTATGATTCAGTTCCCAATGTGTTTTCCGATCGAGCCGGTTTTGTGAACCATACAACATTGGTCCGTCCCGGTTTTCATCGATACCGAAGTAATACGACTCAGGATGAACGTTTGGAGGGGATCAAGGCTCAGTTTTTATTTTCACATTTTAATTTAGTGAGAATTCTTAACGTAGCATACTTATGGGGAATATTTACTGCTCCATGAATAATATTTTAAGAGCTGATGCACAGGTAAAAAAAACTCATTAGAACAGACATACGGATGCGTGAAAAACGATGAGCTAATGAACGATGTGTTCTTTCAAAATCTTTACTGTCGCGCATCATTAGGCAGGCGAATTTGTCTTTCTCCTACTTAATTTGGACGACCCTGCCATGATCTAGCCCGAACCGAACCAAGACGGGGCCGAACTGCGCCAGCATCGCCTGGAACACCATTAAAACCATGTTCATTTTTTAACGTGCCTCGTTTATCATCCGATAGCTTCGCGATGAAAATATACTGCTACAATACCAATTTTCGAAGCTAACGATGAGAATCTATGAACGACGTTTGTCACCAAGGCGCCCACGCATGCGACAGTGGATTCACGCAAGTCCATTCAATCTCCTGCTGGCATTCGTTTATGGCCAAATTTCGCATTGCCATGCCGCCGCGGCGAAAAGGTTTCCGAAACGATAAATAGTTGTCATTAAGCGAAACTTGCCATTATCATTTTAAATTAGCTCCATTAATATCTAATTAAAGCTCATAATTGTTTATCAAATATTCATTTGCCTGCGAGAAACTGACAGGAAGGTGAGCATGCGAACAGACTCCAGTGCACCAGTCGGGTGGAATAAAATGTCCCTGTTGGGCAGTTGGTTTGCGGTTACTCATTATGGTAAAATTGTTTTCATTGTTGTGCTGAACGGTTTCCAGTGCGACGATCTTGACTTGGCTGGTTGGTTGGTTGGCATCACTTGACCGTGGTGCGTTAATTAGTTGACCCTCGCCCGGTACGGTTCAATGTAATAATTTGCGCAATGTAGTAAGCGATAATCACTTTTTTTTCGACAAGGGGTTCTACGTAGAAAGGTAATGTCTGCTAGATTTCATATTCATGAGTGTCTGATCGCAGGCAATTACACCAATCCATCCCGACGGGCTACGACGCATTGTACTGTATTTACCTATGCAATAATTATTGCAGGACAAAGCGTTTGAAGAGATAATTGCAGTAATAAGATCAGCCAAAATGATATCATCATAATTAGACAGATGAGAAATTAACAATTTACGTTCTATTTTGACGGGCTACAATCATTAGTTTGTAATGCAAACCCGTTCATGGATTGTTTATTGGATGTAGAACTTTACTTTAGTCTTTTTCAAATATTCGGTTATTTCAGCCGTTGTATGAGAGTTTACATTATCGTGATGAAGAATGATTTTGCGTCTTGTGTTTGTTTTCCTTATTTCACGAAAAACTTCTGGCAAACAAACGATCCTCTAAAGCAACGGTAGCGATATGTCCGTTTATACCGAAAAAACAAGCCACCATTTTCTTTGAAGTGCTTCGAGCGCGAACAACTATCGTGGGATTTGGTTTTTCTAGGAAATTCCTCTTGGAAGTTTCATATGAGTAAATCCATGCTTCGACTCCTGTGTAGATGTTATACAGAAAAAAGGCTGGTGGTAATGTCAGAGACATAACTGGATGTCGTGAATACGAAAACAACTGACATGTGCCTTATCACTACCGAATATCAATTAGTTGATCAATTGTATGAATTATGTAAGCATTCCACATTTTTCGCAAAAACAAAGAAGTCTTTACTTGATCTCGATTACTGTGAATTTCACACAGCGAAATCTAATCTAATTTCACACAGCACAAATCTAATCAAACTATTCTAGATTTGCATTAAACTGAGGTTTTTTACCTTCGATTTGCGAAGAAGAAATCCTAATAGTTGTTGATGCTCCCCACCGTTGTCCTCTTTTTGTTGTTTTTTCACCAATGCAAACAACTGGTAGCTGTGACGTAATCGCTCTTGTCGGAAGCGAAACTAGCTTTGCAAACGACACACAATACATCTGCTCGCAGATTCTGTGGCGATAGAATCCAAACTGATCCAATTTTTATTAAGAGGTTTCTTTTTACGTGATTTCGTTTATAGCTTTTTCACTAATGGGCGGTCCTAAGGGCTATAAAAATAGACGCATACAGAATTTTAATGTTAATTATTTTATTGAAAGAAACTATCAGGATGTTGTACGGAATTCATTACTGCCTTTCAGAAGGACCAAATTGTGGAACTCACTACGATATTAAGCACTGTTCGGAACATTTTTCTCGAACGATTTGTTGTACAGCAGCAGATATTTTGTTCTTTTTCTCAGAACGCGTTCTGATTGGTTGGTGTTGACATGGGTCAAATGAGACAGGGTTTTCAATAGTGTACTATTGAAATACTTCAATGCTGTTGCTATACACGTTTAAGTTGAAAAATTTCGATTCTATTGGTAGTTATATTATATAAATCCTTTTGCAGATCACTGCGCTTTGAGCTTTCAAAATACGAAAAAGGCAAACGCGTCTTATGAATCTTCGAAACTCGTTTATACCAAACATTTTAGAAAAGCTTAATTTTGAATTATTTGAGATTATGTCACACAACTGAAAATTTTATCATAAAATTGGGATCATATTTCCGATGGCATGTAGTAAATATTATGTTTATTCGTTAGATACAACAAGAGATATTCACGATCAAAAACTTATCACTCTCTCAGAGGGTAAATTTTGAAAAGTCGCCCCATAGTAAAGTTATTCACGACAAAATTTGAAGCATCGCGATTGAATTTTTTCAGCATTTCTTTGCACCAATCGACACGAGTCTTTTTTTAGCGATTGTCAAATCATGTGGGATCCAACGTCAACAATTTCTTTTTCACGACTAAATGTTCATGAAAAATAACATATAAGCTTTTCACACGAATGCCCAAGGCTACCTATATTTCACGGTACATCGATGTTTTCTGGCAAAAAACTGATTTTGGATGAGCTTCTTTGAAATCATCGGTAAGCAAACTTCGACCACGTTAAACCAGTTTTTTACACTCACATAGGATGGTGCTACACTGCCAAAAGTCAAACTAAGTTTATGGAAGCCCTCTTGTCTTGATAATTCACGATTAAACGACTGTTTACGATTCAATTTTTATTTTGTTGAGGTAAAATTTTCAACTCACTGAAAACAAAACAAATAACGCCCAAATGACTGAATGTTCTGATTCTGATGGTAATGGTTGGAAATGTCAAATCCACCGAGTAAAACTTTCCAAGGCTAAGTGTGCAAAATCAACAACTTTTTTAGTTGAAATCTGTTCGCATCGCTTCAAAATGTCAATGAAAAAAACATCGATGGTTAAAGCGTTTGGTGAAGTTGTGTTCATTCGATTTGAGAAATTTATGATTCCATAACAAGTGTTTATCTAACAGCGGTGTTGTAATAAAGTTAACCTTGTTTAAGATGAAAAAGATTTGATGACAAATTAGAAAATGTTAATGAATGATCATCTCGTAATCTTTCAGGTATGCGCAAAAATTTTATGCTTCAAATTTGATCATTGCTTTACTTCCAGCAAACTGTTTTACTTCCAGCTGTTTGATACCGATTATGATTTTCATGCATTAGCAATAAAATGCTTTTTGACATGAATTTAATTTATAAAAGTAACAGGAACGAAGGGTTTCAAATACACAGAATGCGCTGCGTTTGAATGGCGCGTTTGAATTGCCGTCGCAAAATTCCAATTCCTAGCGGTTGATGCACCCAAGCTCATATAAATTGACTAGAATTATCAATGCATAACTTTTGTTCAACCGTTTGAAGGCGTCATCTTTCCATACTCATTTTAGGTAATTTTAATAATTTCGCTAATTTACTCCGACTCCGGGCACTTTTGCTGATTATAAACGTTGTTCTACATCAATCATTTCCGATCGAATCAGAAGTATTTTTTTAGAATTTAGATCTTTACTGATCTCGACTTGACATGATCATGATCATACAAAAATCAAAATCACTTAGAGATCAGATCAGTTCTGATTTCGTAATGATAATTTATTCCTTGGTTAAGATCACTTGAAATAAGCAGTGATCGGTGGTTTTCCCAGCCCTAATGATATTACATGTCAATATAAAATACTGTTTATATTTTAACAATGATATTTATTTCATGAATCTCAACATACCGAACATATTTCAAATAGATCATGACGTGTATCAGTAAGTATATTTTGATTTTTTTCGCAAATCAATAACATTGTTCGAGTTGATTCAACTATTTGCAATGTCTCAAACAAATAAAACCGATTTATTTTTCAACTAACAGAATTTTGTTCCAATAACAACACCAGTTATTTCAACTAAAATATTTGTTGAAATTGAAAGGTATGTGTTCTCACTAATTGACAGCATTTTTTTTTCAAACAGTTAAATTAGTTGTTTCAACCATCGTTTCTGCTAATCGAAAATCAAAAATTACAGTTTAGTCAAAACAATAATCGATTAGTTGTACCAAATTTTAACCAATCGAATTCAGAAAATCAACTAATATTCTGGTTGAAATGGGGTCGCGGGTGGTTCCGTGTAGGGAAATTTTGACGCTTGAATTTTTCGAACAGCATGGTTTTGGCTAAGTTCCGCAGGAAATATGAAAAGAGGCGAAAAACGTTATCATGTTTACAAAAGTCGCAGCAATTATCAATTTACCTTTTATATAAACGAACCAGTTAGCTACGGGAGCATTTCATCGATAGCCATATAAAATTTTTGTTACGCGCATTCGTCGGTAAGCTTAACGTGGACGTTTAACTAATATAAAATTTATTTATTTGCTGTAGCTGGATCACGTTGTTATAGTCTTCCCGGGAGACGATTTCTCTAATATCCAGCGAATGAAGGGGTAGTAATGGTTCGATATTCACCCTTCGTCCATTGGTACGTTGTCACGGAAACACCTTAAAAAATTAAATTAAATTGTTGTTATTTGCGTTGTTATTTTGCGTAAGCTTCAATGTTAGCTGGAGTTGGTATACGTTGTTTTGCATTAGTTGCAGACGATGATTTCGCTAATGATAGTGTTTTGCTGTTGTTGTTGTTGATGGCAGTCTCAGAAGTACACCCAAACCTCCTTTTACATAATAATCAGGACTTCGTAAATCGTGTTATGACGTAAAAAAAGTTTACGTAATTTGGAATTTTCAACGTAAAAAAAGTTTACGCTATTTGGAATTTTCAACGTAAAAAAAGTTTTCCCTATGTATGTATATTATTGGACATGTATAATATAATGGATAACTATGGAACAAAAATTATTAGTATTTGCAGGAAAATGTTCTAGATCGCATCAATTTCCAATATCATCGATATTCGTTACAAACCATCAGAATATGGATATTTTTGGAACGGTTTTGATAAGTACATGTTGGAAAACGATGTTTGAGGTGGTTCTGAATTCCAAGATGGCGACTTCCGGTTTATTGATATTCCTTGAAACTCTTTATAATATGGATATTTTTTGAACAGGTTTGATGAGTAGATGTCGAAACACGATGATTGAGGTGGTTCAGAATTCCAAGATGGCGACTTCCGGTTTATTGATATTCCTTGAAAATCTTTACAATTTGGGTATTTTTGGAACAGGTTTGATGAGCAGATGTCGGAACACGATGTTTGAGGACGTTCTGAAATCCAAAATGGCGGATTTCGGTTATTCCTTGAAAACCCTTACAATTTGTGTCGATATTTCTCGAATTGCTTGAATACTTTCACAATATGCATATTTTCGGAACGGTTTTTATTAGTAAGAGTTTACATTTTTGAAGCAGTAGCCTAGTATAGATTATTATAGATTAAAATACTAGACAAATCAGTTTCAGATTATCAAGACTGTTGAAACTGCTGAACATTTCGCCGAAAGGGTCATGTCTCCTGTATGTTATGTTTCCTGTATAACTGATGTGGCGCAGCCACATAACCGACGGCAAGATGGCTCGGCGGCACAACGCCAGCTGAGTCGGCCACCGACCCGCCGTCGGAAGCGGCGGACTCTTGCATACAAACCTGTAACCTCTACTCAAAGCTAGGTTTTTTTGCTTTAGTTAGGTCCGAATGAGCGGTAGCGAGGTCGGACAGAACATGAACCAAAACGATGTGGCGTAGCCGCATTAGATATTTTTTCATTTTCCCTTAACAAGCGGACAATACCACATACTGGTAGATAAACCTATGCAATTATTTTGATGCTTAGTAGCTAATAATCAACAAGTTTTCTTTTGAACTCCGTTCTGAGGTTCAAGAATCAATCTTTATTCAAGAGACAAGAATCAATCTTTATTGAAAAAGTACGAAAATTTTTGGGGGACGAAAGATGAAACCTACCATCTTGAATGTTTTAGAGAGGGTATATTCTATGTGATTTTAGAAATTAAGTTTTGAATCCAATGACACTTCTATATCCTTGATTGATGTCTTCCGTTTTAGTACAGCCTGCGAAATATTGTAATCATACCTGATCGTGGTTCGTTTACGAGAGAAGAAGATAACGGAGTATTTAGAGGCGTTCAGAACCATTCTGTTGACGTTGCACCAGTTAGAAAATACATCCAACTGTGACTGCAAGAAATTAGAGTCTGAGATCTGAATTTGATTAAATGAAACGGCTTGAAATCATCGGCTAATGATAGCTTCATACATTGCAATGAGAATTTCAGATCATTTAGATATATCAGAAATATGAATGATCCTAGATGGCTTCCCTGAGGAACGCCAGAGTTCACGATGAATGATAGAGTAACGCAGTCGCCAATTTTCACGGTCATACTAGGGGCCGCTAAATCCAAGCCTCGACAGGCTTTGATGGTTAATCTTATCGAATGCAGCAGTGAAATCTATATAGATTTGTAGATTTGTAGACGTAAACCGTTTAGGCATGAAACCGTGTTATGTTATGAAGTTATGAAGTCCAGGATTATTATTTCAAATAGTTTTGAAACAGAACATAATGCGGCAATTCCTCGATAGTTTGAAATGAGTGATTTATCGCCTTTCTTATAAACGGAAAACGTAAGAGTTTTTCCGGGAAGATTCGGGAAAAAAGAGAGATAGGTTGAACAGTTTTGAACAAGAAGACTTCTGCAGCATTTCTACAACACTAATGACGGAATACCATCAGGGCCGGAACATAATGATGATATCAGTTTCAAAAATGCATTGTTAACGACAGCAGTCGTAATCGTAGGATGAGAACCAAGAGAATATAGGATGAGGACCAAGAGGAACCGCATTCCAGGAATTTGTTTATTTGGAGCAGGGAAAAGCCCGGTGGAGTTAGTTTCTGTCCAACTTGCTCTCCAACAGGCATAAAACCTCCTCATCTTTAGCATCAACAGACTACAATCATCCAAATGATACATTTCACTTAAACATAGCATTTCTAAACGAACTAAAACTAATTTGATTTGATTCCCTAGGAACAATTTCTTGACAACGTTTCGTGATAGATTAAAGTCCAATGAATTGGAACAGTGGTTGAATTTTCGGCACATGCTGACAAAAGGCTCGTTATATCCGTAATTATTTCTAGCGTAGGGGGTCCTAAGAAAAGAATAGTTTTTAAGATTACGGCGATGGATATCAATTTGTAAGTGCTGTAAAAGCTCGGAGCAGTCTATTCTTGATTGAAGGAGATCAGCCACAAAAGTAGCCTTGCTGACATCGCGACGGACAGATAACAAATCGAGGTCAATCAGTTTGCATCTGGTATGGTAACTTGGAAGGTTCCAAGGGTTTCTCCAAGGAAGCCGACGCAGAGCAAATCGAACAAATATCCATTGAATTGCTTCAATGCGTTGAATATCGTTTTGGTAGTACGGTGAGATAGTAAACTCAATGTGTTCCTTGAAATTTAACTTAGAGTCCAGTAGGACACCAAGGCCCTTCACAGACGATGTACGTTCCAGAACAATTTGTGAAATATTATAGTCGAAACTGACTATAGACTTTTTGCCACTAAAAGAGATGACGGAGCATTTGGAGGCGTTCAAAACCATTCTGTTGATATTACACCAGTTAGTCAAATTATTCAACTGCTCTTGTAGAAACTCTGCGTCAGCTGTGGATTTGATGACATGAAATAATTTGAAGTCATCGACGAACTATAGTTTCATGCACTTGATCGAAAAATTTAGATCGTTGAGATAAAGTAAAAAAATAAACGGTCCCAGGTGACTTCCTTGAGGAACTCCAGAGGTAACGGTACGCTACTTATGGCCAGGAACTTACATGAACTACACACATTGGAGGTTTTGTAGATTTTTAGTCCAATTTAGATGAATTTTTCCCTAATTCACGTCGTCACTCTATACATTACGGCTTGAGATCTAAAACACGCATCACCCTGTAATTCCACAACCGGATGTCAAATCTAGACAAAATTCAGAAGTTTTGTAAAGGACCGCAAGAGCTTTCATTTGAATCTGAGTTCGAGAATATCGGTTTAGCCATCTCGGAGAAAAGTGAGTGAAATACGTTTTGCAGGTTTTTGATGCCAAGACAAACAAAGTGCAGAGATACCTGAACCCAAAATTCGTCTTAATGGATCTGAAAGGCTTTAACGCAAACCGTTTATAGACAAAAACAGCTTTCCAATTCACCAAGTGGTGTGATTTTGCCTTTCTCTTTGCAGGCAAATGCTTTTTTTTAAACATTATTTTTTTCATTGAGCTAATTTTTTGACAAAACATTTAAGAAGATTTACAAATTTTTAGATTTATTCGGGCTAACACCTGCGTCACTAATTCGATTCCTTTTTCGGATTGGAAAATTTGGTTGTATGAATGAACTTTATCATTAGTTCCAGAAACATAAATGTGCACCATCAGTCTTCTAAACTTGATTAGTAGCCAATTAAACATAGTCGCCTTTGAACAAGTCTAAAATAGTCGAAATTGGTTTAATCATGTCCTACAAAATCTAGTGGATAGAAGAAAGTGAAATTTGTCTGTAATGAAATTTATAACATTATATCTGCAGAATTGAAAAATCCGTTACCATTTGTTCTTCAAACTTGGTAAATGGCCGAATAGAGTCTAAGATTGTCTCAATCGGTACCATTACATAGCGTAGCGCTGCAGGAGCTTTGTTGGATGGGACAGAAGGTTAGGAAAAGCGGACATCTAGCGGCTACCTTCTACCAAAGCTGTGGTTGCGAGCTGGGAACTGGCTTTATAGTGCTGGGCAAGATGTGTCAGCGAGTGATTGGGTGTCAGCCGATCAATGCTAGGATGTGTAAGTTGAGAATTAAAGGTCGTTTTTTCAATTACAGCATCATCAACGTGCACTGCCCATATGAAGCCGATGACGAGAAAGAAGCGTTCTACGTGCAGTGTCAAAGACAAAGTACATGAAAGGCAGGGGCTCGAGAGAAGATAACGTCAGCCACCCATTACGAGTTCTGATTGGTGGTGATGAAATCGAAATGGTCGACGAGTTCGTGTACTTGGGCTCACTGGTGACTGCCGATAATGACACCAGCAGAGAAATTCAGAGACGCATATTGTCAGGAAATCGTGCTTACTTTGGACTGCGCAGGACGCTTCGATCGAGCAAAATTCGCCGTCGTACGAAGTTAACTATCTACAAAACCTGATAAGACCGGTTATCCTCTACGGGCACGAGTCCTGGACAATGGTTACGGAGGGTCAACGCGCACTAGGTGTTTTTGAACGGAAGGTGTTGCGAACCATCTTCGGCGGAGTTCGGATGGAAGATGGTACGTGTAGAAGGCGAATGAACCATGAACTGCACCAGTTACTGGGAGGACCAACCCTCGTCAAAAAGGTCGGGCGGTTACGGTGGGCCGGGCATGTTGTTAGAATGTCGGAGAACAACCCGGTTAAAATGATTCTCGATAATGATCCCATTGCGACTCTTGCTGTCATCTATAAGAAGATGTTTTCAATACACGGTCCTGTACGTTTGGTCATTTTTATGATGTCAAACAAAACTTATATCTCAGAATCGAGAGACGTCTCCGAACAGTCTGCTGTAAAAACACCAACCGAGCCAGTAGAAACATGTTTCAATCCATATTGTATATTGTTGCTTCATTTTCTCATTTTCTGTTATATTCCTCAAAATACTTCCCTATGACTCTTGAAAGCAAACGAAAAACTTCGAAAAGGTTTGAAATTTGAAACACAAGACCTTTCATTCTAATCTCAGATAGTGAAACTTGGTTCAAACATCTTCTAGAAAAATGAGTGAGTTTTATTATGCTGATTATAACAACTATTTCCGGTACTACCGGAGCTGGAATGCAGGGTACGGTATAGTTTAAGCCGATTCGTAATGCCAGCAACTAATATTACTCATGAATTGGAATAGTTTTGCTCTCGATTTATAACTTGCTTTACACATTAATAGTACTTTCAAATTTTTCAAAAGTTACTGACTTCTTACTTGCGGGTTTTCCCAAAAAAACTCTTGCATAAATGAAGTATTTTAAAAATGTGTCAAAAAAAATGTTCATGAAAATCAACATAATCATTTACTCAATTTTGGTTTTAACATAATTTCATAAGTCGGTTTTATGTTCCTAACTCCCAAGCTGTTAAATTAAGAATCAATTGGATTTGTATTTTTCGGTTCATAAGTATCATTTGAAGAAGCACAAATTGAAAAGGGTACCACATAATTACATCACTTTTCACAAATCATCATGGAAGAGTTGAATCATCATGGAAGCATCACAATGGAAATAAAAGTATGGTTTTCTGGCAATGTCAATTTCTGTGGTATAACACATTAATACACAGCAATTGGAGCATTACTCTGCGGAAAACAAGAACTCAACAATGGCTTCTTCGGTGAATAATCACCTTTTTTCGACTACGAATTTGCTTATTAAGCCATTATTAAGGAAAATTATTGGTTAGGTATGAGCAGGCACGTAATTAGAATATCTTCTTCCTTCCTGCGTTGCGCTCGCCAGCCGTGAACAGATGCGATCGGTTGGCTTAATTACGAAATAAAAAAGCAGTTGTGAAAATTTGAATACCCATGCAACGGATGAACCCACATGACCACGTACGGGACCGGCTTGCTGATAACCACACCGTGAACAAAATTAACGCGCACATATGGACCTCAATTTACGAGTCAGTTTCAAATTAAAACAAGCTCTTTTCGATTCCGTAAAAATCTCACTTTTATGCAATAATAACCAGAATGAGCGGTAATAAATATCAAATAAATTTAGCCCGAAATACGCACTCCAAACAACATAATCGGGTTCCAAAATTGAAACAGACAGATAGCGTCGTTGTGAAATGGGTTTAGGAGTCGCACATCTCTCTCTTTCTACCAAATGCAGTGCTGCTGCTGTTGCTTCTGCTGCCATGCCGTGCGTATTATCTGACGAATGGTGATTGAAAATAGCACTAGAAGAATGTACGCAAATGGACATAAAAATATAAAATGTGACTAATAAAACATCACTCCAGTGAACTCTCTTCCACACTAGCAGTAGTGCTGGTTTTGGTCACTGGCGTGCGATGGTCGATATCTGTCGAATGCACTTCCAAGAAGCGATGAACGAGTGCTTCGACCTAACCGCGACGCGAGGCCGAGGTCGGAATTGCTTTCCGTGCGCCACCACGGGACGACACCCGCCGAAGGGATACAAACGCAAAAAATAAACAACATCAGCACTAAAATTTGAGCACTTCGACTCTCCGATGCTATTCCGTGTGTGAGGATTTGAAAAGCAGGAGAAAAGAAAACATATGTAAAATGGGGTTAATTATAATTAAGATAAAATTCACATAAAAATCAATTAATGGTAAGTGTTTCTTGCTTAATCAGCGGTCCCTATCCTTTTCGTTTTGTGGGCGTTCTGCGTTGGCTGGGGTTGGCATGGTACTTTTTTTTTCTCTGACACAGCTCCATAGGGGGAATCAAGCGCAGTGCGTGATGTTGGAAAAGATTGGGAAAACCAACAACAAAGTAAAGGAAGGGAGAACTACCGTTTCAGTGATCTAACCTCTCGAATCTGGTCAATCAATGGTGTCTAGTATCGAAATTGAAACTGTTTTTCCGGCTTTATGTTTGCCTTTTGATTTGATACGAATTGAACACGCCAGATTTTCTGTTGATTTGTCTCCGACAGATTTTTATTCCTTAATCTAAAATACTGACCGTCGCGACCTTCATTTTGGACCTCATACAAAATCGCACAGATCGAACGCTTCTTATGGTCATAAAATATCCGAAGGTAGGGTTTTTCGATTCGTTACCGCTTCGACTTAAAAACGTGGTTATACATTTATGCAGTTTGAATCGTTCTGAGTTAACGGCAAGTCATTTTTCGAAAAACCCGTCCCCACGATTTCTAACTTCTAAGACTTTCCAGACTATATATGAGTGATGATTTTTGTATGATTTCAAAAATATCATTTTTAACATCAAACGCAGAGTTCCAAAGAATCTCAGAAAAGGAAAAAGAGAAACATAATAAAAGCGAAACAGAAAGTTGAAGCTTAATAACAAAGGAAAACTTATTTTTTATCCACCTAGTGGTTTGATGATGTCTTTCTCTTGTCATCGACACAGTCTTATTGACACATTTTTGCCTTTCTCATATAGAAAGGTTATGCAACTTCTGAACCGAGGCCCGGAGAGCCGAGTGTCATAAACCATTCGACTCAATTCGTCGAGTACGCGAAATGTCTGTGTGTTTTTTTCACTAACTTTCCTCGGAGATGGCTGAACCGATTTTCTCAATCTTAGATTCAAATACAAAATTAGATGATCCCTTACAAAATTCAAATTGCAAAAAATTGTGAAAATAAGTGCACCAACTTTTTGCGGAGATGGTGGAACCGATTTTTAAAAACTTAAATTCAAATGAAAGCTCTTTAGGTCCCATATTAAATTCCTGAATTTTATTTAGATCTGACTTCCGATTCCGGAGTTATAGGGTAAAATGCACAAGAATGTGAAAATATATTTTCCAGTTTTTCTCATAGATGGCGCGACATATTTTCACAAACTTTGGTTCAAATTAAAGGTTCCCATACGGAATTTCCGAATTTCATCCGGATCCGACTACCGAACCCGTAAATATATTGTAAAGTGTGTTAAAAGTTTTATACCATCACTGTAAAGGGCGAAAAACCGTAAAAATTTCCTTAATCGACCTCAAATCTTCTCCAATTGATAGTTTTTATCAGTAGACGGTCGAATAAATCGATTTCGGTTATTCTTTCAAGAATCGAAGAAAATTATTTTGAAGAATACCACAGTACTATATATGATAGTATGATTCATATGAGAAAGGCATCATTACACCACTAGGTGGATTAAAACAGGTTATCACTTTTTAAGGAGTGTATCGAAAATAAGCTATTCACATACATTTGTATTTTATGCATGTATTTGTGAGGGTTTTTATGCTCAGATCACAGCTGTACGTTTCGTTTGTTTGTTTACTTATTTGTACGGTTGGAATGTCGCGTATGGAAAAGGAAGTGAAAATAAGGTATTGGCCACATAGCAAAGTGAGAAGAGTATTACTATGCGACAATTGCCGTAGCGGTTTGGAATTCATCATGCCAGTGTTAAAACCTTTATCAATAAGTTTGGGGAACACTATTCTTTGGATCAGCTACCAGGAAGAGGCAGAAAACTCGGTTCTCCCAATCTGAAACTGGACCAGAAAATGGTATCTCTAATCATGAAGAACAAATCAATGTCAATACGTGATTTGGCCATAAAAGCAGGAACGAGTGTCGGAACGATCCAACGTATCAAGAGGCGAAATCATCTGAAGACCTACAAGAAGCAGAAATCTCGAAACAAAGTGTAGAACAGAAGAAGCGAGCAGCAACAAGGGTCTGGAAATAGTATTCGCGTCTTCTGCAGTGTCCGGATGCATGCGTTTTGATGGGCAATGAGACTTATAAAGGAGGACTCGAGAACTTATAAAGGAGGACTCGAAAACTTTTCCAGGTCCACAATACTTTACTGTCGTCGTTGGGGAGGATGTGAGCGATGCGGACAGGTCGATTCAAGTGGAGAAATTTGGTCGAAAGGTACTGGTATGGCAAGCAATATGTTCCTGTGGTTTGAAGTCAACCATTTTTTACACTACCGGAACTATAAATGCAGAAATCTATCGATCTGAGTGTCTCACTCAGATCGGCTCACTATGCCAAAACCACTCTCAATTGGCTTGCGAAAAAGGGTATGAATTTCGTTGAGAAAAATATCAATCCACCTAATTGCCCTCAGCTTCAACCCATCGAACGTTACAGGGCAATCGTGAAGAGGATCTTCAAGAAGACTGGTAAAGCAGCTGGAAATATGTAGGAGTTCAAAAAACTTTGGGCTCAAGCGTCCAAAAAATGCGATGCAACACTTGTCCGGAACTTGATGAAGAGCGTGCGATCAAAAGTTCGAAAATTCGTGAAGGAATAACTTAAATTTTATCCGGTTTTCATTATGCTCAAGTTTAACCTCGTACAATATAAAAGTTTGAATAAAATATCGTTTTTTATCGTAATTTGAAAGAAACTTTAGTGGATAGCTTATTTTCGATACACTCCTTATTTAAGATAAGTCTCGAGACTCATTTGGGCTCAGTTTAGGTTCAAGCTCAGATTCATTCGAATAGTCCAGAAAAGCGTACTTCAGAGATACGTCAACATGACCATAGTAAACTTTCTGAACTAATTTGGTGACTAGAAAAAAATGATTTATCGATTATGTCACTTGTACGATTATATCTCCGAAACTTTGAGTGTCAGCCATATTATTTTCGAACTCGATCCATAACTCAATATTTGTCCCAAACGAGCCTAAAATTATTTAAATCGATGCATCCATGCCCGGGAAAATAGAGCGGTAATGTGTTTTGTCGTTTATGTCAATTATACCATTGTATCACCGGAACCGTGAGTGACAGTCATTTGAACTTCGAATATGATTAATGAACCAGGTGTAGTTTCGAAATGAGTCGGAGCTTGTTTTCTTTACGTTTCGCCTTAGACGTGTAAGTGCAATACACTTTTTAATTTGCACAGAAGTGCTACCAAATACAAAAAATAATACCCCTAAGTCCCATATAAACGAATCGCCAATGTTTGGTTCACAGCATGAACAAGTAAGCCTAGCAAATATCTCCCTTTCGTTGCGATAGTGTGAAAATGTGAAAGGATATCGTTTCTGGCAACGCTTTATGCTAGTTGCTACGGTGCAAAACAAACTTGTTTTTTTATCGTTGCTCGATTAAACTCTATTATTGGGTTTACATCAAATTGTATGGGTTATCAAGTGATATCGCACATGATATCATCGGATATCAAGTATATTGGTATATCACCTGATATCAGCGTTAATGTGAACATACTATAAGCAAATACAAATAATGGATGTGATGACTAAAAGCTTAGCTTGTGAGCTAGGGCCGAAGAAAATTCGAATCTTACCGTTATATTGACCAGCATGGGTCGCGAGAACTAGAATGGTCCGGCTGAAATCCATTCACTGATCGCAAAAATACCATTCGCTCGTTTCGGTAAAGTTCAAGATTGTTGCCCGTCGAAGGCGACCCCAATTGCAAATAAATCCATTTTCATGTTTTTATAAAATCCGTTTATTTCATATTTCATGATGTTCAAACTCGATTACGAGACAAAAAACGTATATTTTGATTTCGTCTTAAAAGTAGCATTTCAGAAGAAGGGTCGAGTATGAAAATTTAATGTGTTGACGATCGTGTGATTCCTACTGAACAATAATATAAATTCAATTGAGTATGAATGAAAAAATGATGATAAGTATATCACTTAGGTCGTCAAAATTGATGAGCTTATAGTACACAAAACAGCCCTGGTAAGTCACTTCGTATTATCACTAATAGAAATTATAATATTGGGTACGCGGTCCGCATTTGGCTGACGCTGGCAGATGATCTCAACGGGAAACGACTCCAGTGGCTGAAGTGTGCAAGTCTCCTTCATTGCGGACGCCGGTAGAGACGATTCCATCAAATCACGCTTTGCACGATCGCGATTCTTGCGTTAAATTAATTAGAGCCTTCTAGGTGACTGAAACTGCATACAAAAAGTTTCCAATGAATTATAAGCGAAGTTAAATGCTCTTGTATTTCAGAAATACTCACCATAGATACATCACGAGATTTTATTAATCCGAAATGACGAGTTCAAATTGAACCGTTGAGAATGTGGCCCGTCACACTGTTGTATCGCACTCCCTGCAGGATACAACTTAGTGAAATGTTCCACTTTTTATGGCGCATCAAATTATCGATTCGCTTCGAAACCAAATCTGTCTCCGTCTTTTTCATCATAATAAACAGTAACTATGACGAATTGATTTCTACCCTTCAGCGTTGCTAGTTGTATGGAAAATTCGTTAAAGTACATTGTCACTCTGACAGTGTATCATGACAATGTACCGCACGATGCAAAATGTGTCCTTGAAAATTTGTCGGAGTACTCCGTATTATAATTTGTATTTGTGCTAGGTCTTTACTAACGTGTCGAACAAAACTTTGGGATTGTTCTATGTTTGTGCTTAGGTCACACAACCATTTTCACTTTACGTCTACTTAGCGGTTTATGTTGGACTGCTAGGTGGCATAACAGTTCAACATGAACTGTTATCCACAGACGAGCCACGAGCTTTCAAATGAGCCTAAGTTTATTGAAATCGGCATGATCATCTCCGAGAAAGTGAGTGATAAAGAAATATGTCTGTTTTTCGGATATATCACTTATACCATGATATCTTCAGAACCAGCAGTGTCATCCATTTTAACTTCGAACCCAATAGTAGCTTTCAAACATGTCATAGCTTGTTGAAATCGATTCAGTCATCACCAGAAAAATTAAGCGCTAAGAAAAAATGTGTTTTGTCGGTTACGTTACTTATTCGATTATATTTTCGGAACCAGAAGTGACAGCCATTTGGCCTTCGAACTTGATCGACAACTCAATGGTAGCTTTTAAATGAGCTTAAGCTTGTTAAAATCGGTTTAGCCATTTCTAAGAAAATTGAGTTAAAATAAACAACGTGTTTTGTTGCTTACGTCACTTATACAATCATATCTCCGAACTTGATCAATGGGCTAATAAATAGCATTCAAACGAGCCTAAGCTTGTTGGAATCGGCTCAGCGATCTTCGAGCGGTTGAAAGATCCATACACATAGACATTTTCCTACCTCGTCGAGCTGAGTCAAATGGTATATAACAATGTCGGTCTCCGAGACTCTGTTTGAAAATCGGTTTTTGCAGTAATTCATTTACCTTTCTATATAGAAAGCAAAAACACAATGGATTGTATAATTGTGCTGCAAATTTTGATCATCTACCTTCCTTTGTTAAGGACACTTGCTCCCTCTTTACATTCATGAATATTCTTAATACCATCACTTGAATATTAGTATCATATGGAAAATCGCCTTTTCGAAAAAAAGACGATCAAAATTTTGAACATTTAGGGGCTTTTTGGTTTGTACGTAAAGTACATATTTAGTTTCGATTTCTTCGCGTTTCGCTTTCGGCTTATCAGTGCTTAAAGCAGTTCAAATTGAACCGCCATCTCCGCCTAACAGTTCAAATTGAACCGCTAAGCAGACGCAAAGTCCACACTATTTATGTGACCCTCGGATCAAAATGTTGTTTCCGAAGTTTTTGATTTATTGTGCTACCTAATACTAAATCATGGTATTATCACATGAAATATCGGTAATAAAACTTTGCTATTCCAATATTGCAACAAATGAATTTATTGAAATTTGCACTGAGTGGGACTGACATGGGAGCACTTTGCATATGGGACAGACATGAGTTGATATTTGTTTCACATTTTACTAAACAAACCCGATTCTTTTATTGCAAACTATCTCAAAATTAGCGAAAATCGATATAGAACTGATATGCAAGTATGGGCAGATCAACACGTTGATAGAAATATACTGCACTCATCATGATAAAACAAATTCCATAGCAGACCATGGGATCATGATATTATTCAATTCAATTTATGTTTGTGAAAATTGGTTCTGTCATTTCCGAGAAAATCGAGTGCATATTATTGTTACAAACAAACACAGAGAAAGGGCCGGTTTTGTCAATGGCTTAGCGTCTTCCTTCTGTATGAGAAAGGCAACAACTCCAGAGGCTATGTACTTCTAGTTACTCCTTACAAAAAACAATCGTATAAGTCCAATTTCCTTCACAACAAAATAAAATTTGTCGTATTGTTTATTGATTCAACTTGAAATTGTACATCCCCAATCAATAATCATCCCAGAGCTAGACTGGTGCCTACAGAAAATGAATCGAGACCCGTGAATATTTCTAAAGAATTCAACGGACTCAACTATCCGCACATTATAATTACACAATACACAGCCAGACCCGTTTCGTTGGAAGATATTTTCAACGTTTGACTGGTCAAGAAGTGGCCACTTGGTAACCAACGCGAAGAAACTCTTCCAATGCCGGTAGTGAGTGGTTCATTGGGATCACTCGACGCCCAGCCCCTTCAATGGGGCTACAGCCTCCCGATCGCAGCAAGAGGAGCGTGCCGAAGTGAATGGCTACGAAACCGAAAGGCCCACAACTCGATTGCACCCGGAGGATTATTAGCGCCGTGCTTCAACCGATCACAAGTGGAGCGCTGAACTTGACTGCCTCGGTACGAATGAGGAGGAGTCTAAATTTCTGCTATAGATATATTTCATTGTTGTTCAGTGCGTTTTTGTTGATCACACAAACGGTTATCTGTTTAGTTTTTGTTGCTATTCACTTTTGCTGCTATGAGCGCCAAAGACCTTCAACCAACGAAGCCTAATTTACTTCTACAATTCTTCTTATGTAATGAATACCCGATGCCAAGGGTCTTTGCTCTTTCGCGTGTGTGGGTGTGCCGGTACATGAATGTGTAATTAACGATAATGCCACAAAAAATTTCTCGTTACTCAACACCGCAATCTCTTTGCAGATTGAGATAATCAAAAATTGCTGCTTTTAAAGCGTTAATCTGCATATTTAAAATTTGTTAAGTGATGTGCTTTGTACCGTTTACTTTAAGTTCCGCAGTGTATCACTTGGAAAGCTATCACGCCAATTCCTAAATCTGAGAAGGTTTCATCCGTCATTCGAGCGGACTATTTCATTAGTTTCTATTAAATTGTTTTTCACCTTCAATTTGAGAAGTTTTAAAATTTGGAGTTGCGCAGAATAAGGAATTGCAGCCAAGTAGGCTGCATGAAAGGAAATTTATATTATTGCATTCACCATTCACTAGCGTGTGCCATATATTCGAAAACTTCTTCAATGTATTCGATTTCCGTCTACTACGAAATGTAATCAAACGGTTATTTCTTATCTTATCTCATTCTTATTTCTTAACGAACTTTTTCATATTATTTCTTTTTCTCTCGTGTCATGGTAGTTATAAGATCAATGCTAGTTTGTATGGTAAATTAAAGTCGTTTATAGGTTCACTTCAGTATTAGTTTTCATGTACACCGAAACCTCCATTTACAAACTAAACGGGGGTTCGTAAATGGAGATAGTTCGTAAAAAAAGTGTACGTTATTTGGGATTTGGTTCGAGCAAAAAGTTTACGTTATTTGGAATTTAATTCGTAAAAAAGTTTTGTGTAATGAATGTGGAAACCCCCAATCACATGGCCTTTTTCGGAACGGATGTGATAAGTGGGTGCAAGGAAATGATGTTTGGGGTCGGTTCAAAATCCAAGATGGCGACTTCCGGTTGATCGATATTCCTTGAAAACCTTAACATTATGGGTATTTTTGGAAAGTGTTTAATAAACAGATGCCGCAAAACTATGTTTGGTCTCGAATTCCAATATAACATCCTCCGGTTTATCGATAACCCTCAAAACAAAGAAATTTCTGAAACATATTGGATACCAATAAACGATGTTTGAGCTCGTTTCAAAATTCAATGAGGAGACTTCCGGTATAGTGTTTTAAAAAAATACCAAGTTTATTTATTTATTTATTTAAATTTGTCTTCGATTAAAATAAAATTATCGCACAGACTATTACTATACAACTACTATCATTAACCTAACATAAACATTTAAATTTTAAATGCGTTTTTGTTCATTGTAAAATCAAATAAATGATAAACACTATTGAAGCGATGACAACAAACATCCATAGGATTGTTTTGACCGTACTGTGTGCGATGGACTGATCGTCGAAGAAAGATCGATGTGGACGTTGTGGTAGGGTGCCCAGATTATTACTCCGTATTCCAAAATACAATACACAATACACATCATCAAAGTCTCTGGTGTTGCGTTTGATAAGTCCCAAAACTGCGTAAGCCTTTGCCGTAACTAGAGATAATTGTTCGGTGAAACGAAGCTTACGATCAAGGACGATGCCCAAATCTTTGACAGCAGAAACGCGTTGAACTGGAACAGCCATCATAGAGTATTCAAATACGATCGGAGATTGCGATCGTGAGAAAGTAATTGCACTGCATTTTTTTGTTTATACTCATACCGTTTCTGTCACGCCAGTCAATAACTTTGTCAATGTCCATTTGTAAGGCACAGCAATCCACAAGGCTAGTAATGATGCGATACAATTTGAGATCGTCTGCATACATTACTTTAGGCGACGATAATTCTCTACATAGGTCATTCACGAACAGTACGAAGAGTAGTGGACCTAGATGGCTTCCTTGGGGAACACCTGAAATAATGTTGAAAGGATCAGAAAGAATAGATCCTACACGAGCTGAGGCTATGCGATTTGTGAGATACGAAAAAATCCAATCTGTCAGTCAGTCGGGGAAACCACCACGCCTCAATTTTTCTATTGCGAGCAGATGGGGTACTCAATCGAAAGCTTTAGAGAAATCAACGTACAATGCATCAACGTGTTGTCGTTTTTCGAGTTTGTCAATCAGTATAGAAACGTAGCTCATCATATTAGTCGTTGTTGATCGTTTTCTGACAAAGCCATGCTGATCAGTGTTGATAATGTGCTTTACTGCGGGATAGAGATACTCCAACAGCATACGTTCGAAAACTTTTGGTAAGCAACTAAGAATGGAAATGCCTCTGTAGTTATCGACGTCATGAACGTTACCAGTTTTATGAATCGGAACGATTAAAGCTTCTTTCCACTTCGCCGGAAAATACCTCTCAGCTAAGGAACGATTGAAAAGCAGTGAAGCCAGCAAAGCTAAGGCAGAAGAGCATTCTTTTATAAATGAAGGTGGCAATCCATCCGATCCTGGTCCTTTTGATCCATTGACACGTTGCAGATTAGTATGCACTTCACTTGCCGTGAACACAATCGCTGGTAAGTTCAGATTATACATCGGTAGGCTATTCAGGCACGATTCTGACAAAGGTGGTGAGTTATTACTTAGCACACTTTGAAAGAAAGACGCGAATAGGTTAGCTGAATCCAAAGCTGCTGAAGACGAGTGATTCCCGTAGAAAACATTTTCGGGAATTCCACGAGTAGAAGTTTTATTCCGAAGATAAAACCAAAATTGTTTTGGATCAGATTTGAAGTTACGTCCCTGTCGAGATATATAAATCCGAAAACACGATGCATTGAGTGAATCGAACTGACGTTCCATATCTCGCACGAGCAATTTATCATTTTCACATTTTGTCCGAAAAAAACCGTTTCCGAGCCTTTCTTAGGCGGTTCCGAAGGTTGCGAAGCTCACTGTTCCACCAAGGTCGTTTGTTATTTGAGTGACGTATATGTCGTTTCCGAGGAACGAGGTGTTGAAAAATAGAATCTACCTAATTTTGCAAAAACTTAAAAAAATACTAATAAGCTGGAAGTTACTGTTTTGCATTTCAAAACCACCTCAAATATCATTTTCCGACGTCTACTTTTCAATCTCTTTCCGAAAGTACCCATATTGTAAGGGGTTTCAAGGAATATCAACAAACCGGAAGTCGCCATCTTGGATTTGAGAACCACATCAAACATCGTTTTCTGACATCTACTCATCAATTCCGTTCCGAAGATACCCATAACAGTTCGGCTGAAAAGTTCGTATCGTTTAATAGAAACACACATTTTTTTGCCAAAATTCGTTTTTATTATTCAACATAATTGCCATCAGAGGTGATACAGCGATTATAGCGATCTTCCAACTTTTCGATACCATTTTTGTAGTACGATTTGTCCTTTGCCTCAAAATAGGCCTCAGTTTCAGCGATTATCTCTTCATTGCTTCTAATTTTTTTACCAGCGAGCATTCTCTTGAGGTCTGAGAACAGGTAAAAGTCACTGGGGGCCAAATCTGGAGAATACGGTGGATGAGGGAGCAATTCGAAGCCCAATTGGTTTTCATCGACTTGTGACACGGTGCATTGTCTTGATGAAACAAAACTTTTTTCTTCTTCAAATGAGGCCGTTTTTTTAAATTTCGTCCTTGAAACGCTCTGATAACGCTATATAATAGTCTCTGTTGATGGTTTTTTCCTTTTTAAGGTAGTCGATGGAAATTATACCATGCGAATCCCAAAATACAGACGCCATAACCTTACCGGCCGATTGTTGAGTCTTTCCACGCTTTGGGTTCGGTTCATCGCGTGCAGTCCACTCAGCTGACTGTCGATTGGACTCCGGAGTGAAGTGATGGAGCCATGTTTCGTCCATTGTTATATATCGACGAAAAAAATCGGTTTTATTTCGATATAACAGCTCCAAACACTGCTCAGAATCATCAATTCGTTGTTGTTTTTGATCCAATGTGAGCTCACGCGGCACCCATTTTGCACAAAGCTTTCTCATATCCAAATATTCGTGAATAATATGTCCAACACGTTCCTTTGATATCTTAAGGGTGTCAGCTATCGCGATCAACTTCACTTTACGGTCATTGAAAATCATTTTGTGGATTTTTTTCACGTTTTCATCGGTAACAGCCTCTTTTGGACGTCCACTGCGTTCATCGTCTTCGGTGCTCATATGACCAGTACGAAATTTTGCAAACCACTTACGAATTGTTGCTTCGCCCGGTGCATAGTCTGGATAACACTCATCAAGCCATTTTTTGGTATCGGCAGCACTTTTTTTCATCAAAAAGTAGTGTTTCATCAACACACGAAATTCCTTTTTTTCCATTTTTTTCACAATAACAAAAGTAGCTTCACTCAAAATGCAATATCTCACAAACTAATAATCAGACAGCTGTCAAATTTATACACGTATATTTTGAAGGTTGGTACTAACTGAAAATGGTATGGATTTAATTCTAGTGGCGCCCTCTCATAGAAACGATACGAGCTTTTCAGCCGATCTGTTATTATTAAGGGTTTTAAGCAATCTCAATAAACCGGAAGCCGCCATCTTTTATTTTGAAACGAGCCCAAACATCATTTTCTTGCACTTACTCTTCACATCCGTTCCGAAAATAACCATATGATACGCGGTTTTCACATTAATTACACAAAACTTTTTTTACGAAGTAAATTCCAAATAACGTAAACTTTTTTTACGAACCAAATCCCAAATAACGTAAACTTTTTTTACGAACTACCTCTTTTTAAGAACCCCCGTTTAGTTCGTAAATGGCGGTTTCGGTGTAGTTTGACGACAAATAAATAAATAAATGAATATAACTTACTATTGAGTAGATATAACTCACCTTTTAGTAAATTTTGGCTTTATGAAAACTACCTAAGAATTAGGTAGGAAGTACTCGAAATAAGGTAGTTTCGCGGTTCCGTGTAAAATATAGGAAGGAAAGCTCGCTATGTAGGTGATTTATCGTTTTGAAGAAATTTCAGAGACAGGCCAAGGAAAAAGGGAATCAACTGCTGTTAATGTTGTGATGCACTGGAAGAGGTTAGCATGTTATTACATGAGCCATGCGAACTAAATAATCTCATTTCAAAGTCTAAACGTGAGTCTAAGATTTGCGAAATATTTTGAAAGCCAATTTCCATTAAAGGATTGGAATATCAAGACATTGCAATTTGCCTTTCTGTACAGTAGGGTAATCGAATTGCTGGAAACCCCGACTTCGGATCTGATCGGAGCTCGGCAGATCCCTGGTGTGAGATTAGAAAATGTCTGCGTGTGCACATATTTCCTAACACTCAATTTTCTCGGAGATGGCTCAACCGATTTCTAAAAGCTTAGGCTTATTTGAAAGGTTTTATTGGGTTATTGATCAAGTTCGAATACCAAATTGTGGTCACTTCGGGTTCCGGATATATAACGGTATAAGTGACATAAAACCTAATTTATTCTTTCCGTTCAATCTTGTCGTAGATGGCTTAATCGCTTTCAACAAAACTCGTTCGAGACTTATCTTGGGTTGTAGTTCAAGTTCGAAGATCATATGGCTGACACTTCGAGTTCCGGAGATATGCTGGTGAGACGTAACCGAAAAATCATTATTTTCTTATACACACAACAATTTCAGAAAATGATCTATGATCAAGTTTATATATATATTATAGCTATAGCTAATATTTAAGCGATATTTAACACCCTATAATTTTGAAACCGGGAACCACATCTGGTGAATATCGATCCAATCATATCTGAGGATATTGAGTGCATATGGATAAATTTTGTCAAATGTTTTAAACAGGGGCGGCGTAAGGTCCTATCAGGGAGTATACTGAACTATACACCTGAAAAATGTCTGGGTGAAGAAATCATTTTTATCAAATTTCCTCAACGAAATCAAGACCTTCTCCTGCCCTCCCCTTCAACTTACCACTAACACTCCCCACATTATGGGAATCTGATTCGCCGTCCCTGGTTCTAAAAGTCGTAGAGCTTTTACGCGCATTTGAAGGTATTCCAAATCATCGTTGCTTCACCCTTGTTATTCCTACATTCGGGTTCAAAGAAATTCAACAGGCACATACGGACATTTTGTGAACTCGACGAACGGAGTCGTATGGTATGGTGTGGAGGTTGAAAACTAGAGAAAGTCACTAAAACACTAATTTAATGATTTTAACGAATCAAAATTATAATGTTGCTTACAATATTTTATTCAAAATAAACTATAACTATTACCTGAATTTCTTGGTGTATGATTTCTGATCGGACTAAGATCGGCTCCGTTAAAAAAAATACTGGCCACTCTTGCCTGCTTCAAACCTACCGAAAGAAACGTGAAAGATAACACCGTCGGAACTGCAGACACACTATCCTTGTCCGCAAATTTAATTTATTTCGTAAGATAGCACTATACAAGTGCATATCATTGCGTCACTATCAATTGTCACTTCTGTGTAAGCCACTTTTCTTTAAATTTAGCAGAAGCTCAGATGCGGTGGCAACTTTTTACAAGTAGTTTAATTCTTGTTCCCTGCTTATCGTCCAGATTCAGCTGCTTCGGGTTCTTTTAGGTAGATGTACAACCAATCTACCAACCAACCAACCAACCAACCAACCGCACTCATCTCAAGTGAAGGAAGAAGACGAAAAACCCCCATCGGGCGAATACGATACTTTTCGCAAGTTTCAAGTGCAGCTTGACATCCCCTTCGTGGTAAGGCGAATGATGGATGGATCACGGTACCCTGGGCGCATCCACCGGAGAACCGATGCAAAGGAATGTACCTTTTCTCCGAATACAACGCCGGCCGCTTCTTTTCGTACTAGGAAGGGAAGCGAGCGAGGTTCTCGGGATCAGGAAACAAAAATTATGTATTCAGTTATTTCTCTGTCCCCCTCGTTCCGGTACCCCTTTCTCGGTTGCATGCAAAGGAACAGAAGCTTTGTTGTGCCTGTGGACTCGAGGTGACAAACGAGACACCGCATTTTGGGACATTTCTGGAAGTACCGGAATACACGATGGGAACGGGAAAAAAGCACTGACTGCTGGGTCAGGTTTGACGTGTCTGAAATTAGATATCTGCCTGCTATTTGCAACTCAGGCGTGATGCTCGCGTGTAAATTTGATGTATGATGCAAAAGAGGTGAGATTGTTGCAGTGCTCTTGGCGACGCACGACAAGCATTCGCTCTTTATCATTGTCGCATAAATATGAAAATGTGTCAGGCAGTTTTTTGGCATTAAAAATGCCTTACTCTTCACTATATGGGGCCGGGTGTCAATTAAAAGTTTCAAAAATAGTCGTAACATTTTTGTGTCATAACTTTGAACGTTAATAACTCGGTCATTTGTTAATGGATTGTTATAATTTAACAACCAATCGATTCGGAAACTTTTAACTTAAACATGTATGACGACGTAGTTTCAGTATTTCAATAGCATACTATTGAAAAATTGGTTAGAAGTGACCTATGTTTTCATCCACCAATCCCTGTTTTACAAAATGACGTCAACTTTTTGTTCGGCATAGAAGGCTTTGCGTCATGCATAAAAAACACCGTATCGTTATGCGTAGTATGAAGGGAAATCTATAAATATAGGCTGCACAATATTTCTTTGCCTAGTTGATGTTTGACTGTGAATGAAACAAGTAGCTCGTCCAGTGAGCTGATGACTGGATTGTATATACGTTCACTTGCTGGATTGTCGCTTTTGCATTATGTGCTGGTGTAATTTTCTGTTGTCTGCACAACACCGCTTCGTGTTCGCTTGAATATCTTATATATCATCTAGCTATTGAAGAACCGAATCAGCGTGGTTATCGGTTCTTTTAAAATATCCCATGTATTTAGCAAATTGTTGGTAGATTTTGCCATTAAAAATACCTTACACTTCGCTTCCCGAGGCTGGGTGTCAATTTAAAACATGCAAAACTAATCGCGTAACATTTTTCTGTCATAATTTTGAATGCTCATACCTCAGTAATTTGTTGATGGGTTTATATAATTCAACAACCAATCGATTCGGAAACATTTAACCTAAACTTATGAGATAACGTCATTTGAATATTTCAATTGCATACCATTGAAAAATTGGTTTGAATTGAGTATTTTATTTTGGTTTTCTGGTAACTATCAGACCAGTTTAGAATTATCGGTGATAGATTTTTCGGATATAATTTGCAGCGCTTGTTCCTCGATGATTTGTTAATGGATTTTCCTCATTTAAATGATTCCAAAGCTTCAATATTGTAAGCTTAAAAATGTTTTAATTTGTCAACGGATCGGTTTGCATACTTAAATCTCCATTCCCATACGAACAAAACGGTGGCGCGAAAATGGATTCAGTATAAAGTTGTGTTATGATGATAATCATAGATACTTCTTCTTCATTATATGTGACTGAACAAGTTGTTGTCCCGCCAGGAATTGAACGCTTCAAAAGATTCAAAATTAAATTCTGAAACTTATCTAAAAGCGGCCTCCTCGGTTTGGTAGTATAAATGAGTTCCACAGGCTCACATATACAGTATAATTAGATGCAATATCATATAGTATCAAAGATAAACTAAAGGTAAGTTTACCTGCGATTTTACATGTATCGTTTGAATAGCAACCCTCGTAGAATTTGGTTAACCGCCAGTTTCAGTTTAATCATTATTAGCTTCAAAACAATAAGCGTCTGATGGCTACACGCGTTGTAACTATGACAATGTTCATTCATGTGTTAATAACATCAAGTTACAATATGAACAAAATTTCTGAATTTTGTTGCGTATCCATTCCGTATATTCCGTATATGCCAAAGCGAAAATTAATGTAAGTAACTAAATATTTTATGCGGACTGTTTCACAAGTTTTCTTCCTCGTATTGTTGCCATATTATTTACCGACACTTTCCGAAGATTATCGACGATTTTGAAAAATGATTAATAAAATACACTATTACTGAGTTTACTGGTACAACATTTTTCGCTAAAATAAATAAAATTAATGAGTTTGTACGTTTCTCGAAGATTATTATAATAAAATAAATCAGTTTCATTTGTTCAGGTTTAAATCTTTAGGTTGTTTGTATCTAAAATTGAGCTTTCTAGTTCTAGTAGAATTCTAGTTAAAGGACGTTATTCAAAATCTTAACAATGTAAAAAATTGTGGAAAGGGATCAAAATTGAATAGAATTTATTATCAAGAAAGAATCTAATTGTAAATTTTATCATTCGCCAACAATCTAAGCGCTTAAACTAGAGCAAGTTTGTAATTAGTCAATTGAAAAAGTTTTTAGTTTAGTGTATCGTCATCATTATCATCTTTATTTTTGTATTTATTATGAAGACCCTAGAAACGTTCCATTTTTAATGTTATTGTGCTCGGTCGTGTCTTGAATACAACCCTCTAATTTTTTGTTAAGTTAGCGCACACTTGATATCAACATTTATTCAATGTGGAGAACTAAAAGAACATAACACCACAAATATTAAAAATATACTGAAGCAGACGCTCTTATTAAACCGAAGAACTGTAAATTTTAAATAAATCAACGAAACAGTACGTACTTGTTGGTCTTTTCGACAACACCACAACTTCTGATATATAAATACATTATCTTTGAGTCATTCAATATTAATTTCCTACAGAATGATCGGATTAGCAAATAGGCGTAGCGTATTTATTAAGGGTGCAAATTCTGACACTCGTGATTTACGCGCGGTTATTTCTAGGCTAGAATTGAGGTTGGATACTCTAAATTCTAATATCGGCTAATTTTAAGTTTAGAGTGTGATCATAACAGGTTAGCTGAAAATAGTCCAATATATTTCTTGTAATTCAATGTCACTTTAGAATTATAACTAGTAATGAAGTAGCAGCTTCGAATAGTTTCGCAGAAAACAATATGTCACAAGTTTTTCTGCACTTCCACTACGTGACTTGCTTGTTTTCATTTTGACAGTTGAAGACAAACACGAGAAAAGGTCCTAAGTGCAAAGGACAGTTTCTCTTTGTTTTCTTTCTCTTTCGAGTATTATGGTCAAATCAAAAATCTTTCCATCTTACATTTCACATAACAGATCGGTTGAAAAGTTCGTATCGTTTCTATGAGAGGGCGCCACTAGAATTAAATCCATACCATTTTCAGTTAGTACCAACCTTCCAAAGATACGTGTATAAATTTGACAGCTGTCTGATTATTAGTTTGAGAGATATTGCATTTTGAGTGAAGCTACTTTTGTTATTGTGAAAAAAATGGAAAAAAAGAAATTTCGTGTGTTGATGAAACACTACTTTTTGATGAAAACAAAGTGCCGCCGATACCAAAAAATGGCTTGATGAGTGTTATCCAGACTCTGCACCGGTAAGTGGTTTGCAAAATTTCGTATTGGTCATATGAGCACCGAAGACGATGAACGCAGTGGACGTCCAAAAGAGGCTGTTACCGATGAAAACGTGAAAAAAATCCACAAAATGATTTTCAATGACCGTAAAGTGAAGTTGATCGAGATAGCTGACACCCATCACCCTGACACTCTGATATCAAAGGAACGTGTTGGACATATTATTCACGAATATTTGGATATGAGAAAGCTTTGTGCAAAATGGGTGACGCGTGAGCTCACAATCGATCAAAAACAACAACGAATTGATGATTCTGAGCAGTGTTTGGAGCTGTTATATCGAAATAAAACCGATTTTTTTCGTCGATATATAACAACGGACGAAACATGGCTCCATCACTTCACTCCGGAGTCCAATCTACAGTCAGCTGAGTGGACTGCACGTGATGAACCGAACCCAAAGCGTGGAAAGACTCAACAATCGGCCGATAAGGTTATGGCGTCTGTATTTTGGGATTCGCATGGTATAATTTTCATCGAATACCTTGAAAAGGGAAAAGCCATCAACAGTGACTATTATATAGCGTTATTAGAGCGTTTGAAGGACGAAATTTTAAAAAACGGCCTCATTTGAAGAAGAAAAAAGTTTTGTTTATAAAGACAATGCACCGTGTCACAAGTCGATGAAAACCATGCTAAAACTGAACGAATTGGGCTTCGAATTGCTCCCTCATCCACCGTATTCTCCAGATTTGGCCCCCAGTGACTTTTTCCTGTTCTCAGACCTCAAGAGAATGCTCGCTGGTAAAAAATTTAGAAGCAATGAAGAGGTAATCGCTGAAACTGAGGCCTATTTTGAGGCAAAGGACAAATCGTACTACAAAAATGGTATCGAAAAGTTGGAAGATATCGCTGTATCGTCTCTGATGGCAATTATGTTGAATAATAAAAACGAATTTTCGAAAAAAAATGTGTGTTTCTATTAAACGATACGAATTTTTCAGCCGAACTGTTAGGATAATAGCAAAAACCATCAACTTGATCAATATGAACTGAAGAATTAGTTGGAAATTACTGTAATTTGCCGTAACAATTAAAAGAGAAAGAAAGAGAAGAGAAACAGTCATTTGCACTTGGGACCATTTCTAATGTTCATCGAGAGTTGTATTCAATTGTATTTGGTTGTATCATCTCTCTTTTCGTTCCATTGCCGTAGTCACCTTTGGTCCTCTGCGTATAAAATCATCAGCACTTCTCTATAGGTCCCGGGTTGGCGGTTCAATGCATAGGGCACTGGTCTTACAAACCAGTTGTCGTATGTTCGAGCGCCGACCTGGATTCGTAGTGTCAGTATTCGTAGTGTCAATAGAATCGTACACTCTGAATCGGCTGCGAAGTCTGTTGAAACAGAACATTACATTCCACTACAGGAATGTAATACCAGGGCTTTGCTTTTACTTCTCCATAGGAAGGATATAGAATTACATTTGAACGATGAAGACTCCTAGCCATTCGACTCAGCTCTACGGGATCGGAATATCTCTACTGACTAAAAATACTAACTCTAAATACTTGAAAAAATTTTGGTTATAAAGTCCCTAATGGGAAGCTATCCATTTTATATCGTAGGCCCAAATTAGTTCGGTTTAGTTTCAAAAGGTTAGATATCTGTCTTTAAAACGCCGTCCCAGCAAAACGCCATCTACCTCAACATCAACACCAAAGCCGAATATTATTGGTTCCAAGATCATGTTGTGGATCTGGTGAGACTAAAGGATGTTGTGTAATGTGAGCTGCTACAATTACGCGATACTATATCGGGCGATCGGTATGGGCTGCAGTTGATGCGTTTGAGCCGTGCATTACGAGAAGAACGGTCCACCTGTACCGGCGGTATGAGTCCACCAAACAGGTAAGCCGTGTGGCATCCGGCGGAATTATTTTCTACCAAGAATTGATCCACTGGTTTCCTGTTCCATGTCGTAAAAGGTCACAAAAATAGGAACTACTAAGTCAAGGTGTATTTCCGTGCCGAGGACTGAATGGCTCAGGCGGTTAAACAATGCAGTCGTGAACGGAATATCTTGGGGTTTTCCCTTACTGGATACACGCAATGCTTAGCAATCGACTTCTTTGTTAATCGCTTCGGCAAGCAGAGATTACAAATCTAAGTGTCTGTGGGTTGTCAGACCTCAAGGTGGTGTACTATCCCTACTTCTATTGAACCTAGTCGCTGATGGTTTGTTAAGGAAACTTAATAACCTTGGTCAATTATGGTTGTTTGTTGATTTTTTTCGGTGAGAATTGAAAGATTAATAACCTTGGATTTCCGACTTATGGTTTTACCGACGATTATCATATATTGATGACCGGTATAAGCATTAACACTCTCTTTGATTTAATACAGCAAGCCCTGCAATTTGTTGAACAATGGTGTTGTCAGATTGGATTAACTGTAAATTCGAGCAAAACATCAATGGTGCTTTTCACTCATCGTAGGATAATAACAGGAGCTCGTCCGTTACAGTTCTTCAGTTCAAAGGTCACTGTGGTTGATCAAGTTAAATACGTCGGGGTTATTCTTGATTCTTCAAAACTGAATTGGTCTGCTCACGTTGACTTCAGGATTAAAAGAGTTTGCATGGCTTTCGGCCAATGCAGACGAGCTTTTAGAAAATCATGGGGTCTCAAACCCAGACATATTCATTGGATCTACACAACTATTGTTAGACCAATTTTAGCATATGGATGTCTTGTACGGTTTCAGAAAGGAGAAGCTGTGACAGTTCAGTCAAAGCTAAATCATCTCCAAAGGATGGTCCTAATAGCGATTACAGGAGCATTCACGACAAATCCTTCTGCTGCTTTAAAGGCACTACTATGCATTAAACCACTACATGTGTTACTAAAACAAGAAGCATTATTTTGTGCATACCGTCTTAAGGTTTCAGGGCTTTGGAACAGTAACCCTATAGACTATGCTACTACCCGATCAGATGGTAATAACAGAATTATAACAACTGGAGTAATTTATTTCAGAAATTTTTTGTAACAAATTTTGAAATATTTTTGGCTGGTAAGCTGTTAAAACAACAAAATTAAAACAAAAAGGACTCTAGCGGGAACAAAATCGTAACAGATTTTGAAACGTTTGTATCACAATTTTTATTGGATTCGATATAACTACAGAAGTCCGAAAGCAGAAATTTATAACAATAGTTGTAACAAATTAAATAATTGTAATAACACAGAAAAACTATATCACAGCCAACTTTTAGCATCGTTTCAATCCAAAATTGGTGAATGATTTTTTTTTATTAAATGAATAATTTATTTGGTGATCTGGTTTCATGTTTTAGTTTTTGGAAATTTTGATCATTATATTTCGATAAAATGCAACGGAAGAACTCATTTTTCCAATTAATGAACGTTATCATTAGTCTATAATAACGATAATAAAACATCGTAACTGATTTTGTTATTAGTTTGTTATCATAAGTTTTAACTTTCAACTGTTTCCATTTGTTAAAAATCTCAAAATAACACAAATTGTTATACATATCAACTGTTGATAAACTTGTTTTATGATTTTGTTATTTGCATCTGATCGGGTAGCAACACTCGCTTGTGGTCTCAAAAGGTAACCTGGGATGAGTATTTACTCGCTCCTAGTGATCTAACTCTCACATGCAGTTTTCCTTTCAAAACATTCTATGTGAGCTATCCTCTATCTGATGTGTGTAGCGATGAACTGGTCCGGCGGGAGGGGCCAGGTGAATTACTGTCTGATACTGGTAAAGATATCGGGTTCGATTCCTGATGTGATCTAGGATCTTCCCGGGTTGGAAATTTCCTTGATTAACCCTGGATAGTAAATCCGAAATATTTGAATCTTATTTTGTGGTCAGCCGTGCTTTTGAAGAAGAATCTATACCTGCTAGATTAATCAGATGCAAATTAATGTGCAAAAATATTAATTATCATTTAGAAAACTCGTTCTGCTCACACCTTTGTAGGGGTATGAGGTGGAACCATCATCATCATTCATTATTCTACGTGAGGAATGGTTGACTGATTATTTGGAACGACAACTTGACAAACACATAGTTTGTTATACGAACGGTTTTCTGTTGAATGGTCGTACTGGTGCTGGTGTCTACTGTCTTGAAATGAGGCTAAAGCAGTCTCATTCACTTGGTAAATACTGTACTGTGTTCGAAGCAAAAATCTACGCGATTTTGTGTGGAATACAATCGGCACTTCAGCAGAGAATCTGTGGTAAACGAATTTATTTTTGTTCCGACAGTCAGGCAGCTTTAATAGCACTCAGTTCAAATGATTCACGGTCCAAACATGCCAGCAAAAGGATATTCTCTCGTTTCTCACCCAATGTGATAAGGAGCTATAGTCAGAAGGGTTCATCGTTCTTCCTGGAGTGAATGAATCCTTTCTGTATTCACCTTAAATAGGGTTTAGCAGATTGTTTTGCATCCTTTATGGGGTACCGAATTTACTTCTGCTCGTACATCGTTCTTCATTCTTCCGGGAGTGCAGAATGGTGTCGCTTTTGTAAAATCTCTAAATCCTCTCGGGTGTTGGGAGTTTTATTAACTGTGCATCGTTCATCAGAAAGAACGCACATTGTAACAAACCTAAATAGGTTTTACAGCAGACAGTTCGGGACCTCGTAGAGGTTCAGAATTTACTTCTGCTTCCACTCAATGTGATCCCCAGCAGATTGTTCAGCATCCCTTAGGGGTGCAGAGTTTACTTCTGCTTTTTGTTTTTTGTGTCGTTTTGTGTCGTCTCCTTGTCCAATCATTACCATTTCTCTTCAATCCTTCCCTCTTATATATCGGGAAAATGATGCTAAAATCAAATTGATGACAAGGCACAAATCTCCATATATCAAGGGGAACGTGCTATTTGAGCCAATTTGTTCTGATTATTGAAAGAGACATTACTTGATGACGATCCCAGCAAAACGCCATCTCTCTCAACATCAACACCAAAGCCGAATATTGTTGGTTCCAAGATCATGTTGTGATTCTGGTGAGATCAAAAAAATGTTGTGTAATGTGATCTGTTATAACCACGCGATACTATATCGGGCGACCGGTATGGGCTGCAATTGATGTGTTTGAGCCGTGCATTACGAGAAGGACGGCAGATATACAAGCAAAGACATGATAAAGTTATTCTCCTGCATGACTATCCTAGGCCTCGGGTCGCAAAAGTCGGGGAAAAAATTTGGAGACGCTCAAGTGGACATTTGCCGCACCCGCCGTATTCTCCTGATATTGCTTTTTTCTGATTACAGCTTGTTCCGACGGATGCAGCACGATCTGGTAGGTTTACTTGATTTGCAGAAATCGAAAATGGGCTTCAAACTTAGTTCACCTCAAAACATGAGACATTTTGTCTAGATGAAACTCGAAAATTACCTTGATAAAAAAAAAATACCTTGATAAAATAATACAAAGCCTCAAACGCTCTTGTTCGCTTTTTGGATGTCAGGGCGAGCAGTCGCTTTCTCATCCAGTAGCAGAAACAACAGGTTATCAGTAATCGCATTCAACTTCAGAATGCTGGATGGAGATTTGGGAGTTGAATTTTGGAATAAATTCAGGAACTGAATTCAGAACCTGAATACTGACCCACATGAATTCTGAACTTAATTTCAGGTTTTAAATAGGTTTCAGAATATTATTCCAGAATACAGGTTCTGAATTGAGAACTAAGGCTCCGTAACTAAATCCTAAATCTGGAGATAGATTTTTAGCTGGTTTCATGACTAGATTTTGGAATATAAAGTAGTTAACAAGTTATTATTTTTATTTGATCATAAATTTAACACAGTGTTAGCTGTAAGATGCCGAGGGCCAATGAGTTCAGTGCCAGCTCTTCAATTTATGTTTGGAAATCGAATTCAGAATGATTGAAGTATTCAACTTCTAAATTCTGAAACAATATTCAAAATCTGAAATTCTATGAAATATTCAATATCTGAATTCTATGGCACTAAATTTGATTTCTGAACTTCTGATCTAGAATTTATTTTCCGGATTCAGTTTCAGAATTTAAGTTCTATTTTTTTCATTTCCTGAGTTCAGGTCAAAATAAAGAGCCTCCATACTGAAGCTTAATTCGGACCTTAGATTCTGTAATTAGATTTTTCAACAGAATTCAGTTTTTTCATTCATGATCGGGATTCCAGTTCAAAATTCAGTTCTATAACTAGATTCGAGACCTGGATTCTGGAAATGAGTTCAGTTCTAGAATTCAAGAACTAAGTTCTCGATCCGGATTCCGAACCTGAAATTTTTACATGAATTCTGAGTTTTTCCCAGGTTCGGAGTTCAGTTGCATTTCCCGAATCGTGGTCCAGCCATTAGATATATTAATGATTGGAAAAAGTACTCAACAGTTGTAAAAATTAGATGAATTCCACATGTCGGTAAAACTATTGACATATTTCCTAACAACTGAGTATGTAAATCTTAAAAAAAAACATTCACCGTTATATTTCTGGAAGCGAAGCAGAAAAAAGCTCTGGACCATACTCGTGGACTCGGATTTTAATATCGACCCACACGAGTAGAAGGCAAAAATGAATTTCATTCCTTTCTTCTGATCATGCATATATGATCCTGCCTAGTCTAACCTTTTCGATTGAAGTTTACAGCTGATTCTATCTAGAATATCTATGCGCCTTTGAATTTCATATCTTGAGCTTCTTTAGTCCTTACTTGCCGAAAAATGCCTATGAAAGCCAGTCGATATAATCAATCAATTAATATGAACGGAAGCATAAAAAAGTATGCCAGTTTTATCCGTATTCACGTCCTCTAGTTACCCACCCCCATTTACTTGTACCGTAATTATGAGTTCTTTTAATTTTCTATTTCGTTTGATTTTTCCACTATTGACAAAACATAAAGAGCAATACCAACTAAAGACTGTCCCAGAAAGTATGGACGCACTTTGATTTCGCTGTAAATAATTCACAAGTGTTAGATATTCAAATTTTATTCGATATACTGATAATATTAGACTACAATAACAGAATATTATTCTCAACATTTGCTACTTAGCCATTGTAGACTAGCTGGCGCACCTTCTTGCGAACGTTCCTCATTAAATTCGGTACACACTTCTTGGTGACAAGTTTTGACACTTTTTTCCAATCTTTTTCGAACTGTTGAATGGTTTCGGCTGCCGAGACATGTTTCCTAAGATGTGCCTTCGTTAATGCCCAAAATTCCTCAATTGGTGGAAGTTTTGGGCAATTTGGTGGATTCATGTCTTTTGGGACGAAAGCTACATTTTTGGTAGTATACCATTCTACCGTTGATTTCGAGTAGTGGCAAGAAGCGAGATCTAGCCAGAAGACAACAGGATCCTTGTGGCTTCGAATCATGGGTAGAAGTCGTTTTTGTAAACATTCCTTGATGTATATTTCGCTGTTCATTGAAAAGTGGTGTTGAAGGGCTTCGAAATCTTACCGCAGCTACAAATTATTTGCCAGACCATAGCTTTCTTACCAAATTTTTCGATTTCAATCGATGTCTCGGACTGGTTTAACACTTGCCCTTCTCGCACAGTGTAATATTGTGGTCCCGGCAAGGATTTGTAATCGAGTTTCACGTAGGTTTCGTCGTCCATTGTTATGCAATTAAAATTTCCAGCAAGAATCGTATTGTACAGCTTTCGAACCATCGGCCTGATCGATGCTTTTTGTTTCGGACTACGTTTTGGTTGTTTCTGCTTCTTATAGGTTCGAAGATTCAAACGTTCTTTAGCACGAAGAACATTTGACTTCGAAGTGCCCACTTTTTTGGCCACATCTCGAACTGAAACCTCCTTCTTTTGCTCGAACGCCTTCAGTATACGTTTATCCAACTGAGGGTTAGCAGGACCTTTTCTTCGACCCGTTTTCGGTTTATCCTCAAAGGTGTTATCCTCACCGAACTTCCATTTCTGCTATCTTTCTCAGTGACAGTCCACGTTGTGTGCACCATTTGTCAATAAAAATTGACAAATTCTGAACCATTGCGAAATGGCAGCGGTTTTTGGTTGCGTCCATACTTTCTGGGACAGTCTTTATGAGAGTTTCGTTCAATACGCTAATTTAAGTAATCCTGAAATTTAGTTAATACAACTAAACAATTGAGTCAATAAAACTTTCTTCTCAGTAGATATATATCACCTTTCTGTCCTGTTTGCACATGAGCCTCACGAAAACCACTAAGTCAATGCCTTAGATTTATTTCAGGCGAATTAAGACATTTTTCGTTATAAATTTAAATTTGATCATACGAAATGAAAAATGCGAAAATCCATTCAAATCGCTTAGAAATATTTTCAAACCGAAGGCGAAATAATTTTACTAATTGAGACGAAATTGACTGGCCTGTAAGTGTTCAAAACCGCTGTATAGAAAAAAATATGGGTTCCGCTTTAAAATGTCTCAATAAAATTCGATAATCAGACAATGAAATATTTACATCACATGTGATAATCACTATCAAAATGTGAATCTTTCCAGCAATATTCATCACTAGAAACCTGATTTGTAATGAAATTAATTTTCATAGGATGATCCTTCACCAGCTAGGTATGAAGTTGTGCTTCGAAATTTGAATAAAGATAGCACTAGCCCCGAATAGTACCACCTACGTAAACTTGAATCGATTTTATTGAATGTCCCACACACCAACAGTATATCAAACAGACAAAGCAGAACAGCCAGTGTCTCTTATGGTTCATGTTCCGAGAGGTTGTGATCCATCGGGCACCGCATTATCCTTTGTTGGATCGATTGTGGTACTCACAACAGGCCAGTCATGTGTTTATTTTTCCATTACAGCAAACGTACTGAACACAAAGGAAGACACTGAACGTTGGTATATCGAAATAGAAATCGATCAGTTCCGGAGGTTTACCACAAGAACCAACTCCAACTCGCCTAACAAGGCTAGTTGGTGGCAGATAAAAGTAATCAGCTAGCAGTACGGAGTACTATCCGGAATTGCATTAAATCATCAGATGTTACGAAAAGTATTATCGATGGGAATGCAAATTTAATTACGTCGACCAGACCACTAGAATGTGGGGTGATGGATTCTGACGACATGATTCCAATGCAGTACAGTAGTGGCTAGTGTTATTGTTCCGATTGTCAATGAAATATAATCCCAGTTTCATCCTAGCGACACCGAGACAACTACTCATATAGTATCTATCAGCACAATATCGACATTAGATTGCATGTTGTTCATATGAGGAATTCAGTTCAACAGTTGCGCAGTACAATGGCAGTATGGGTGCACGTACGCGAGCTTATCATTAGTTTAAATGGGGCTTTCAAATTGTAGGTAATCGTTTTTCAAATAATACGAAATTTAATAATTATATCTGTCTTGCATTTAGGACTACTTGAAAGTCAATGATTCCTTTTCTGTTTTTTACCTCTCGAATATAGAAAGCCTTTGCAATCACTATGAAAACCAACTTTTGAATGGAGACCCGGAGGGCCGAGTGTCATTTATCATTCGACTCAGTTCGTCGAGATCACAAAATGTCTGTGTGTGTATGTATGTATGTATGTGTGAATGTGACAAATAATGTCACTTAATTTTCTCAGAGACGGCTGAGCCGATTTTCACTAACTCAGATTCAAATGAAAAGCCTTATGGTCGTAGATCGATATTGAAGTTCCGGAATTACAGGGTGATATGCACAAAAAATGAAAATAATTGTCATTCACTTTTCTCAAAGATGGCGTAACAGATTTTTATTATATTATATAATAAAACTCACTTCGATTTCTCAGTAACGGTTGAACCGATTCCCACAAATCATAATTCATATTAAAGCCCATATCGTCTTAAAATAGACTATGCAATTTAATCCAGATCCGACTTCCGGATCCGAAATGTGTGAGTGTGCGATGAGTGTCAAAACATTTAAATCGACATCCAAAATGACGATGCAAAACTGGTACGCGTCGGTACGTGCCGTTTTGCTTCGTTCGCAGCGTGCTTTGTTCAATTTCGTAAAGCGTGCAGGATTGCCAGGTTTAACTCTATATTTTTCATGTGAAAAATAAGTAAATTTGTAAATCCTTTATTCATTTTGTACCTACTTCTTAGTGATATTAAAAAAATCATGATAGCGATGATTTTCTATAAAAGTACGCTTATTGCCTTCCAGCGCCGCTTTTACGTATAAATGGGCCCGGAGGCAAGATTTGTGTCTTCCTAGCCAACTGAATGTTTTCGTGGGTTCAGGGGCACTTACCCCCACTGCCACTATGTAAAAGCGGCCATGTTGACTTCTCATATAGAAAGTTTATCAATCAATTATATGTGAGAATGTGTCAAATAATGTCACTCATAAAATAAAAGATCTCATAGTTCCATAGGTTGCCATTAAATTTCATTATTCTTTCATATAGTAAAGTGTGTTTGAAATTGCACATCGTCATTTAGAGCGACGATGCTATATTAGTGGCTTACTAAACGAACCGACTTCGGCTATACTGGTTCCAAGTTACCGGTTCCAGAAGTACCGGAAATAGTGGTCGAACACTCTAAACCGAGACTCACTCAATTTTCTCAGAGATGATTTGATCGATTTTCACAAACTTAGGCTCAAATAAAAATTCATATAGTCTCATAGGTTGCTGTTTGATGTGTATTTAATCATTTAGTGCGACGATGCAAAATAAAGAAAAAATGATATTTTTGAATATATATGTTATACGTCAAAGGCATCATTAAACCAGTAGGTGGATTAAAAAAGGTAATTTTTTTTGGTTTCAGCGTTATAGATTAGAAAACATACAAGGCCATGGTAATGTAAAAAACTTGCAATTAACCTTGCACTTCAACGTTAAGAGGATATATAACTCTCCATCTTTTGATTTGTCTTCAAGATGCTGGCTATAGCTATTTCGTGAAAGTAAAAGATCAGTATGAAGAAACTAGTTCAAAGATAAGTGTTTCGAAATTAGTAGAAAATTTACATACACCCAGCGCTTTATCTTGAACCGCGAGGTGGCATTGGCAGTGTTTCAACATAAGCTGCTAATGCACTAATGAGTATAATCAAATATATTATATATCAATATGGATCACTTTAACGAATTCAATACAAATCGAAAAAGACATCACAGTAACACCATCTCGTGACGAAAAAGGCTATTAGTTCAGTCATGTTTAATAGTTTGAGTTTAGCGTGCACGCAGAAGTGAAATGTCAAAAATAATTCAGCATGATGCTCGCATAGAGGTGTGAAGATTTTCATATTTATATGTGTTTTTTTTCTGACGAAAGTATAAATAGCCTATAAATTATGTAGAATTACGCTCTTTTAGACCTATCGTCTTCACTTTCAAGAGTTATGAAGTAGTATTTAACTTTGCTCATGAATGTTATGAATAGTGCTGAAAAGACGAAACCTATAGGCTGTAAAGGCAATGTTTGGCAGATCACTTCTGATATAAAGAACAAAATTAAAATGCAACGAACAACGTTAATTTCAGTGTATTACAAGTTACTTTGATTGCGATATTTTTTCCATTGCGTTCGTGACATTGAATTTTAATTAGCTGCGCATTATCTTTTCTCTCAGGGAAAGTAAGAATGTAAAAGAAAATTGTCATTTTTATAAATTGTCTATGAATTAAAAGCGATTAACTAAGCGAACTTGCTGTGAACTGTTTTGCGAATAGTTTAAACTTTTAGTCAAAATTTGAGATATTTATATTCTAAAAAGTAATTGAATTTCATTCAACAGACGAACAGTTCTAAAATTCGACAAAAAGAAAGTTTGTTAAGCACTGACAAAATGTTAATAAATAGTATGATAAGTGAAATACAGTAATCTAAAGAACAAGTTATACTTATTACTTAACTTGTTTTGTTTTGAAGCATTTATTTGTTTATTAAACAACATGTTATTGTATTTTTATATCACTCTAACCGTAATTTTTCAAACCTAGGAATTGTAGTACATAGTTCGGAAATGTTGATAAAATTCTGGAACTAACCTTAAGATTAATTTGTTTAGTATTGCGTGCACATTTCACTCATATTTATATAAATAGGGATTTTTGTGGAAACAAAATGTTCTCATCCGAGTTAGTATCAGATTGCGATTTTAAACCGTATTTACAGCTTATTTTTTTCGTGCAGTGTATATCGACAAATATTCCATATATTTGGAGTTGTTTGGTTCAGTGTACTGATTGGAAAAGCTGTCATATGTCCATTAAAAAATTTGCAGTGTATTAGTAAGCTTTTCTGCCACCGCACTTTACTGTGATGTCCCTCGTGAATTGCAAGAGTGATCCATATTGATATATAGTATATTTGGTATAATTAGCAGCTTATGTTGAAACAGTGCCAAGTAAACCTCAAAAGATAATTTCACAAACTTAAACCAAAAATTTGCTCAATGTAACCATTAATCCTATATGTTGTAATTCTGGAAATATTTAGGCGTACAATTCTAAAAACTAATGTGCAGTTTTTCATTGATTCGTAACTCGAAAACGATCAACTACTTTGAAATGGCTTACGAAACTAAGTTTTAGAAAATCTCTATTTACGTAATAATAGGGAATTCGTAAATCGAATAAAAAAAAGTTTACGTTATTTGGAATTTTCAACTTAAAAAAAGTTTTCCCTGTGTACGTATATTATTGAATATGTATAATATAATGGATAACTATGAAAATTTAGGAAATCAACCCTTCAAGATATATTCCTATCCGTGACACCCTCCTAAATGTCCCTGACTCAACTATATTTTTCGACACATCCATGCAGCGCGAAGTGCGTGGAACCCCGGATCATCTACGCTCGACGGAAATCCCAAAAACTATTTTCAAGTAAGTTCAAGCATATTGACTCTGAGAAAATATTTCACACGGACGGATCGCGAATTGAAGAAGCGACAGGGTTTGGTATGTTCAACAATAATATTTCGACCTCATTCAGGCTTCAAGAACCTGCATCTGTTTATGTAGCAGAGTTAGCAGAAGTTCATTTAGCTTGAGTGTAATCGTCACATTATCTCCAAACCATTATTTCCTCTTCACAGATAGTCTGAATGCAATTGAAGCCATTCGCTCAAACATGACTGGTAAGAATGAACCGTTTTTCTTGGGCAAAATAAAACAGCGTCTGAACGACATATTGATAAATAATATTATCTAATCACTTTAGTTTGGGTCCCGGCACATTGCACCATTCCTGACAATGAAAGAGCCGATATTTTAGCCATATGTGTTGCTATTGAAGGTGAAATTTATGAGAGACCGATTTCCGAGTAGATTTCATAATTAATGACGAATTACCTAAGGTAATATTTAAGTAATAAGAGGAATATGTTTTAATACATTTAAATCGTTGTGACTATTTCGGAATTATATTGACATAAGAATTTTATGTAAAAGTGATGCTACGGCGAAGAAAAACTTATGTAAACTGCCTTAAGAAATAAACGTATTCATGAAAAAATTCATTTATTTGAATTTGAATATTACATCTCTCTAAGCGGAAATGTTTACCATAACGCCACAGTCTAACAGTCTTAAATTATCGGAAATCGTTGCGCCATCTTCGATGACATTGAGTCGATGGAAAATATACAGTCAGTCGGATACGTCACTTATGATTTTACATCTTTATAATTGAATTTCTGAATGAATTGCTAACCTCATGAAAAATGCAAACGTAGCTTTCAATCGAGCCTAGATTTGCAGAAATAGGTTCTGGCACCTCTATGAAAATTGAGCGGTGAAAATCCAATGCGTTTTGTCGGTTACGTCACTTATATCATTATACCTTTTGAACTTCGATTTTCGAACTTTTTTTTTCGATAAATACGGTAAAAAACAAAATGTTTTGCTGGTTACGTCACTTATACCTTCCAGAACCAGAAGTCACAGCCTTTTTATGAAGAAAGGCAAAGAAACATGTTCCAATTTTTCCGATCGATTTCGGTACTTGTTACGGTACTATACGATTATTTGCCAAAATTTTTCGAAATAACACAATTGTCGACGTTTCATGAGTTTTTAAGACATTTGGCAACAAAACATTTTTCTCCTTAGTTTTGCAAGAGCAATAAATTTGCTCATAGTGAAGTCTCTCCTTGAATTAATCAATCTTATGTTGTTTAGAAATAAAGTACTAATATTTTGTTGAATCGCAAAAAAATAGAAAATTATGAACCTGTTTGGGCACTGAATAACTTTGCCATTTTCCAGTCGATTTTGACGAATAAACACAATTCTGAATCGTCATACGATGCCATTTCAGCTATGAGCCGATACACGCAACGAAAGAAAATGTGAAGATTGTACGTTTCAGCTATTTATGAATTAATTCGAAATCTGCAATAAAAATAAGTTAAATTTAACGTATTTAACCTTCAGATGGAGGCATATTCGTCTCTAGTCACCACATGGAAGTGTCATACGCTTCAAATTTTCTATCTGAATCAGTCAAGTAGATTTTGTAATGCAGATTGGATTTTTTTATCACTTTGCAGAATTATTTCATTCAAACAGATATTTTGCTTGAGCCAATAATATTAATTCGAAACTCATTAAGTAAAATAAGCTGCAGTATTGCGATTTCGTGGTTGGGGGCGTTTTCGTGCACTATTTGTAAACTATTATGAAAATGACAGTTGATTTTCTTTCATTTTCTACATGCTGACAAAACTATTATTTCACAACTATCATATACAGAAATCGATTTTGCGAATGAGCGACTCCTTGTAGACAGTAATAGCTTCCGATCGATACGATCAACAATTCAATGCCGCTTGTGGCATCTGTAACCTGGTAGACGGGCAAATACGAGACGCTCCTCTACCTACCTCCAGCCTAACACTAAAGATCGGTCAATCCATAATCGGTGATCTCATAGCTGGTCGGATTCGGCGGGAAGTAACCGGACTTGCTCAGCCAAGCCGCGGGAGTGAAAGATAAAGTTTTCATCTGCAGCCCATAATTTTCTCTCACTTGATTGCGCCCCCCCGATACGATACTGACACATCAGCTTTAATTCGCATGATCAAAGCACCTTACTAACCAATCGAGCGAAAAGGGAAATGCACGTTTTACGATGTGTGGCAAAACTGGAGTGGAATTTGACTTTCACCGACCATCAAAACCGTTGGTCTGAAAGACCGAAACGGTTCCGGGATCCTCGAAAATGGTTAAACACAAAACAGCCGCAGGAAATGCCATGTGCTGCGGTATTCATTTATATATAACTTGCCAGTACAGTGACTAGGGAAATGGCTCGCACTGGAAATGAAAACGAAATAGATTTTCTCTTATTGAATGCACAAAAGCTGCATTCGTATGTACGATTGTGGAAGTGATGACCGAAACGAATATTACTGCTAACATATCAGGATACTTAGCATCAGTTTTCTTTCTCTCTCTATCGGTTTCAATTTAGCTAGACTTTCGTGCATCGTGAATTATGATTCCAGAATGAGCTTTCATACTAGTGGATAATGGTTACACATCGATTTTTACCAGCCTCTAACAAAAATAATAAACACATTCCAAATCAATCAACTGAATTTACAACAAAAACTAATAAAATTTACGTATGGCATATCGAATCAGTGGCAATCGAATGACCATTTCTGAAAATGAAAATTTTATATAAACGGCCATCAAAACAGAATTTTTTCTATTCGAAATTGCAAATATAAAAGATTGGAAAATGAATGCAAAATTATGGAATAATTTACCGAGCACAAAAAACATATCCTAAGATGCAAAATTTGGTTCTTTGGATTATGACGAATGATTTTAACCATTTTTTATGATAGTAAAAGATAGTGGAAATTTGTGATCACAAATAAGATAACCACAAATAAGTTTGTTTAAATATTCGTACGCCAACTAATGTCAGTTGATTCTTGTGCTAGCGATCACCTGCTCAAGCTCTGAGAGCAAAAAATGATCATAATTACTTGCTTGGGATGAACATTACACGTTTTTGCCTTTCTCATGTAGAAATGTTATAAAACCATTCGAAAAACCGACTAGTAAAAATTGGCGATTCAGTTAATCGAGCTGAGCAATATCTCTCTCTCTCTCTGTGTGGTGTGTGTTTTTGCCTTTCTCATATAGAAAGGTTATGCAATCACTGTGAAAACCGACTTTTGATATACCATTCGACTCAGTTCGTCGAGTACGCAAAATGTCTGTGTGTGTGTGTGCATGTGTGTGTTTGTGTATGTGTGTATGTAACGTTTTTGCACTAACTTTTCTCGGAGATGGCTGAACCGATTTTCACAAACTTAGATTCAAATGAAAGGTCTTGTGGTCCCATACAAAATTCCTGCATATTATTCGGATCCGATTTCCGGTTCCGGAGCTATGGGGTAAAATGTGCAAATAAATGAAAATATGTGTTCTAACTTTTCTCATAGATGGCGCGACCGATTTTCACAAACTTAGGTTCAAATGAAAGGTCCTGTGATCCCATACGTAATTCCTGAATTTCATCAGGATCCGACTTCCGGATCCGGAAATATAGGGTAAAGTGTGTTAAAAATTTTATACCATCACTGAAGACAGCGAAAAACCGTAAAAAGTTTTCTAAATCGACCTCAAATCTTTTCCAATTGATAGTTTTTATCAGAAGACGGTCAAACAAACCGATTTCGGTTATTCTTTTAAGAATCGAAGAAAAATAATTTTGAAGAATACCACAGTATTATATATGATAGTATGATTGATATGAAAAAGGCATCATTACACCACTAGGTGGATTAAAGCAGGTTTTATATATAGTAGATAAAATCGTCGGATCATCAAGCTACCTACAGATAAGTGAACTTGGTATTTTTTAATAACTTTTTATTGAAATATGAGTTAAAATTAAATTATTAATATTAATTATTATTAAGATTCAAATTGAGTGTTTAGCCAGAAGTGGTGACTTTTCAGCCTTATTATATACATGATTTGGTTATTACCATGAGGACATCATTTGCTTCCTTAATTCTGTGATTTTTGTGCAGGGGAAATTGTAAACCTACTTGTATTGTGTAATAGGTAAAAGGAACTTATATACTAACTTACTAACTAATACAGAGAGCGAATCGATTCAATTGAAGATTGCATCGATTTTTGTCGGAATTTGTTTATAATATTATGTGACATTACATCTAATGGTTCTATATTTGTGAGTCTGTGTAACTCATTTGTACTAAACCAGGGAGGACGCTTCAAAATCATTTTCAGAATTTTATTCTGAATCCTTTGAAGCGTTTTCTTCCTGGTGGAACAACAATTTGACCAAATTGGTACTGCATAAAGCATGGCTGGTCTGAAAATTTGTTTATAAATTAACAATTTGTTTTTTAGACAGAGCTTAGAATTTCTGTTTATATAAGAGGATATAAACATTTAATATACTTATTACACTTTGCCTGGATTCCTTCAATGTGATCCTTGAAAGTGAGTTTTTTGTCATACGTTAAACCTAAGTATTTAGCTTGATCAGACCATGTCAATTCCAAGCCATTCAATTTGAGAATGTGATTATTGTTTGGTTTAAGAAAAGAAGCTCTTGGCTTATGAGGAAAGATAATTAATTGCGTTTTTGCTGCATTTGGTTTAATTTTCCATTTTGACAGGTAATCACTGAAAATATTTAAACTTCTTTGTAGGCGACTGCTGATCACTCTTAGATTTCTACCTGTGGCTAACAGACTTGTGTCGTCACAGAATAACGATTTCTGGCAACCAACGGGTAGATTTGGAAGATCAGAAGTGAAAATATTATATAAGATTGGAGCTACGCTCGAATCCTGCGGAACACCGGCTCGTTCGGGTAGCAATTCTGATAGCTAACCTGAAGAGTACGATCAGTTAAATAATTTTGAATCATTTTGATCAAATAAATAGGAAACTGGAAATCAGACATTTTTGTGCCAAACACTGTCGAATGCTTTTTCTATGTCTAGAAGAGCAACTGCAGTGGATAACCCAAAAGATTTATTTAATTTCATCATGTTCGTTACTCTTACAAGTTGATGAGTAGATGAATGTTCTCAATAATGTCATCTTGTGATAACACTTGGGTTGAAATATGATCATATTTCAGTAAGATTTCAATTTAAATAGGACTCACAACGTTCAAATTAAAATTGTGTACACTCTCGAACTGCTGACCAAGTTTTTGAGCTTTTTCGCCATTTGAAAGAAGTATTTGATTTCCTTCCTTGAGAGCAGGAATTGGTTTCTGAGGTTTCTTAAGAACCTTAGAAAGTTTCCAGAAAGGTTTAGAATAAGGTTTAATTTGTTCAACTTCTTTAGCGAAATTTTCATTTCGCAAAAGAGTAAATCTATGTTTAATTTCTTTTTGTAAATCCTTAACTATGTTTTGCATAGCAGGATCACGAGAACGTTGATATTGTCATCGACGAACATTCTTCAACCGAATGAGCAGTTGAAGATTGTCATCGATGCTAGGAGAATTTAATTTAGTTTGAGCTTTGGGAATTGAAAGGTTTCTAGCTTGGATAATGTAATGACTCAAATTATCTATTGTTGTGTCGATGTCCGCAGATCTGTCTAACATAATTTTATGATCCACATGATTTTCAATGTGAGATCTGTATTCAAACCAATTGGCTCTATGATAGTTGAATATAGAACTAATTGGATTAATTAAAGCTTCGTTGGAAAGTCTGAATGTTACAGGAAGATGATCTGAGTCAAAGTTAGCATGTGTAATCGGTTCACTACAAATGTGACTTTGATCTATTGGAACCAGATCAATTGTAGACGGGTTTTTCACGGAAGAGAAACAAGTAGGATTATTGGGATGAAGAACTGTGAAGTAACCAGCTGAGAGTTGATTATGAAGTATTTTACCATTACTGTTATTTTGCCTACAATTCCACTGGACATGCTTAGCATTTAAGTCCCCTATTACGAAAAATTTCGGTCGATATCTTGTGAGTTTTTGCAAATCGCCTTTAAAGAAGTTTAATTGTTCGCCGGTGCATTGGTATGGCAAATATGCTCCAGCGATAAAATAAATTCCATGAATGGTTTCAACTTCGATTCCCAAGCTTTCAATAACTTTAGTATTGAAAGAAGGTAAAATTCGATGTTTAATTTGCCGTTGGACAAAAATGGCAACTCCGTCACCCATTCCAGTAAACCTGCCAAATCGATGAACCACATAATGTGGATTACTTTTCAATTTGACATTTGTTTAAGAAAAGTTTCTGTCACAATGGCAATATGAATTTTGTGAACTTTGAGAAAATTATAAAATTCATCTTCACTCGATTTTAAAGATCGAGCATTCCAATTTAAAATATTCAAATAATTATTCAACATTACTGTTGAATTTTAAATTCATTACAATATTATTTGCAAATGGCCATCCGATAAGAAATGCTTCAAAAAGTGATGAAGTCGAATTCATTCGGATGATTATGGCCGATCTACCTATTAATAAATTGTTTTCTTTAGAAGATGAACTGGAAGGTGTTCCTGTGTTTTGATTATTTACAATAGACAATTTAAGAGGCAGTTGTCTACCTGATGATGACGAGGTCGATCTACCTGTCAATAAATTGTTTTCATTAGAAAAAGAATTGGCAGGCTTTTGTTTTCAATTCGAAGAAATAAGTGCCTTAGAAGAATTGGGCGTGGCATTTGTAACGGGTGTGGTCGTGCATAATCCAGGCCAATGCCATAAGTGGATCGCGAAACAGTTGGGAAAGGACAATTTGACCGACGAAGGTCAACAAATTTGCTTAGAAGTACTTAGTTTGACAGGCGATCTAGTGATGCAGTAAATTCAGCATGAAGGATTGACACCATAAAGGACCAAATATATAAAGAATAATGTCATCAGAAGCGCCCGCTATCCTTCCTCCGGTTTGTCGAAGACGACTCTCTGTTTTGATCCGATCTCGCATCGTGCCATGAAAAAAATGAAAGGCAAAGCTCCGAAAAACAGGGACGGTCTTTAAAACCGAGAAAGAGTGGGTGATAAAGATTGCGCAAGTGTTGCACGCGATTTGAACGGAAGCGATAAGTCGGAGGTCGAAAATTCATTGCCATATGTGATTATTGATTCTCCTAAAGTTTCAAAAATATTCGACTTGAAATGAAATCATTTTTTATTATTGTTGCTTGATTTTGATTTCTTTGGTAGAAGGAAATTGGGGCTAAATTACAAAATAAACCTATTCTAAAAATTTGATCGCTTCATGAAAAAAGCCAACCGCACTTGAATCAACATTTTGGCATCAATTAAATGAAGGTGGAATCGAACAAATTAAAACAAAACTTCGTTATGGGAAACTAAACATTTACAATTCTCCTTCGAAAATTGATTAACCGTTGTTATAATGCGTATTCCATTACAAACCATTCGCACTGATTATCATATTTGAAGGAAGTTTCTTCTGCGGACAAACGATAGTATAATTAGCTCTACATTTAAATACAGCCGGCAAAAAAATCGCAGCATAAAATCTCTAACCATACATTTTCGGTCGTTCCACTGGGTCAAACTAGTGATTTATTCGCAACGAAAGTGTGAGTGCTCAGTATAATAAAAATCTCACCGCACATTACATAGATCAAAACTCTTGCCCGGTGGCATCGTTCGTTTTTATACATTTAATTTTTCTCTTTATCACGAAACCCATTGTAGCTTTCATCGCAAGAAAATGGCATTGAAAAGGCACCGAATACAGCAACATTAACTCATCTAATCCTGTTTAATGAGCCGGTAGAATGAATTCGCTCCAAGCTGCTAGCACTCAACAGCGCGCGGAAAGGTAACAACAGCCCAAAAGGAGGCGGGTCACTCGTAATAATGAACACCCGATGGGAAAGCGAACGGACAGACCCCCAAGAATAATGGAAAACAACAGCGAAAATGATACCGGCGAACCGGCGCATACATTACAAATTATAATTTCATTCACACCGCATAAATATTAGCTACGAGCAAATGATTATGACGGATTTTGGAAATTATATTTCGGTGACCGGAGAAATCCCCCCTCCAGCTGTCAATCGAATAAATTCGGCTGCCAAAGGTCGTTTCCAGACCATTTAATACGATCTACCGGCTTAGGTGTGTAATATTTTTCATTTGTGAAATTTACTTCGCACCTCCAACGAGCTTATCTTGCCGTGGAGTCCTGGTTTTGCTGGCACACTCTCTGAGTCAATTTTCCCCATTCCTACATTTGTATGTCAGCTTTATGCCTCTTCTTATTCGGCGGGATTAAACAGCGATCGTGGCTGATAATAGGTATTAATAACAACACTTGCAGTCGTACATTCGGTATATTATTCAGTGAAATACTTCAGTCTCTTCTATAGTTGGCATTCATGAAATCGTACAACTGCATAGTTATGCATGCTTGATAAACTCTACCCGCAAACTGAATGACTCTCGAAAATTGACCTCATCCAGTCCACAGTGGTTTTCCGTCGCCGGTCGAATAAAGTTAGCAAAAACAATCTTTCTCCATACAGTCTGGTTTGTGCCGATTGTTTGCCACGAAGACTGCGATTTGAAGAGGCCCGCTGCTGTCGGCTGTACAAGGATACGGCGAAGATGCCAGATATGCCACTATTTATTAAATATTAAAAAGAGCGTTGCACGGTACTGCGATAGGGTGGCATTTCATTTCCGAATCTAAGCCCATCGACGAGGAATTATTGAGCGTAACTGTATTATTTCCGTAATTATCATTGCTGTTAACATTTCGGATTGTTCACTGTGGAAAATTTTGAATATGCTTAGAAAACCTAAAAAACGAAAACAAAAAACTGTTGATACATCGAAGCACCCTGTTGATCGGAGGCACTGACTTGTGCTTATTTCAACACGCGCATCCAAAACAACGGTCATCCATGAGCTCGGCTCGAGCAGGCTGAAGTTCAATTGTCTAAATACGGCAGTACACTTTTCATACCCTCGGTGCTTCTCGTTTCGGCACCGACTCTGCTGCTGGCAGCAGTGGCAGTCTGTAGTGTGAGAGTAATTTAAGTAGTAGGTAAGCAGTTTAGTTTGCCTGCCAGTCAAGACGAGGAGAAAAGCAAGAGCCGGCTGCCGAACACGGCCGCAGCGCTGGCCAAGACGAGAAGTTCAAAATCTTGATAAGTAGCATTTATTATAAGTTTTCTTTGGCCCTCGGCTTCGTCACTCACCGTTGGTGGCTGGATTGCAGCGCCAGGGTAATGTTCGAGCAATGAAAGTGCAAGCTTTCTGGTACGGGAGGATCAAGCAACGATCGACGAATCAGTCTGTAAGCATGCACATACGGTTCAAGTGGCATCCTTACGTACCCTGACTGGCTACTCGATAGCCGAAGACGGGTGTTTTTTTTTCTTTCCGTTGCCCTTTTTTGCATGTCTGACTATGTGTGTAGGATACTTTTCGAGCAATCAATTTTAAATATTTATGAAGGGAGAGTGTCTCGTTTGGAATAATCAGTTTTACAAGTTTGTTACTGATATGACACACTGGATGTGTTACCAGGAATTTCTACGGAACACCAGCATCAGCACTGATGACATTATTGTTTGAATGTTGGATGAATGGATGTTCCCAGGAGATTTTCATAACACACCTGGGTACAACATTTACTGTTAAGGGTGTTATATAGAGAGTTGAGAAACCAAAAACCAGAATTTATTTTTATTGCATATTTATTCGGAAAGAACACAATTTCAAAATTATCTGTGTGAAATTTCACCCATTTCGAAGTTATAGTTTTTGAATCGCAGCCTTTCGCAGTGCGCTGGTCTGTCTTCTGGAATAGGCAAAAATTTAAACGAGATTATCACGGAATAAAGTTTTTAACAAAAACATCGTTGCGGTGAACGAGATATCTCATTTTAAATTGTTCGTATTTACAAACTCATGATTAATTAACGTAAACGGTTCTATATCAATTGCAAATTTTCGAATGTATACAATCATTTCACCACTTCAAAAATAACTTTTTAGATTGCATTTTCACCTTGGATAGTGTTTATCGCAAGCCCTGCAAAAACGACACGTTTCAGAGAAGGAGCCATAACACATCATTCAATAAGTTGTGTGACTGACACACAGCTGGTGCTATCATTGTCAAATTCATATGACGTTTATGAAGTACCGACTATGTGTAAAATTGCATTACATTTCGATTAGTCCGAAAAAAGGTGGCAGTCCCTTTAGTTGTTGCCGTGAAAACGACTTACTTTACTATGGGACACCTTTTCAAAATTTACCCTGTCCAAAATTGGCAGAACTTGATCCGGAATATCTCTTGTAGTATTTAACGCAGTATCATAATTTTTTCTAGCATATCATCGAGAATCAGTAATTAATGATGAAATTTTCAGTAGTATGAAATAACCACAAATAACTCAAAATTGAACTTTTCTGGAATGTTTGGTATGAACGAGCATTAGGGTGAAATTCAGTGTCAAAGTAAGGCGCGCGAAACTTCAATCGCATGAATTGAACGAACCATCGCACAAAGCGTATCGTACAAAACCGACACATACACAGAAAGAAAAAATGAAACTTACACGACATGTAAACCGATAATACTATGAAATAGACATCAGTTGAAACGAAAATCTGATTTAAAATCATGATTGATGTAAAATTACATTAAAGTTCATTTAGTATTTCATTGAACAAGACTGTATATTTGCAAACCGCTTCGTTTTGTAATGTAAATTTTCATTAAATTGCCTGCTCCAAATATGTGCATGAAAATAAATGTAAAATCACAAAATATTTATTGTTATGTTAGACTTTCTTTTAGTGGTATTCCACCCGATTATTTGATTGTGAGCTGAGATTAGTTTGCGTCCACTACCAGGGAGCTCCAAAAATTGAAGCTTTTTTGGTGTGGGGGAATGTGGTGGGCAAAAAAATTTCCAGTGGTTGAGTGTAGTGGGTTCACGATATGTTTTGTTTGCTAGTAAGACAGACACTAACTATGATCAATTTATGATTAAAATGCTAAATCAAGCCGAAAATTAATTTTCTGGCTCATTCCGAAATTGTTCATTGTTACAGATAAAAACTTTTGACATATTAACAATACTTCATCTAGCTGATTATGAAAGAGCTGAATGATTTTACATTCAAACAAGATCTATTTTATACGGAATTGCAACTGGTTAGTAAGATGTTCACTCAAAATATTTAGTTTTCGAAGTCCTTATCATACCAGTATATAAGTGAATAATATTTTTCCATTTATCATGTCTGTATTTTTGGGACGAGTTTGACAAGTTAGTTATTGAAATTAATTTAATTTTAATTTCAACTTAAAATTAAAAATCCCAGATGGAAAAAAAAACGATTTATTGTGGATTTCTTAGTTTATGAATGAATTTGAACATTGTTTTTTTATTTAATCAGCCTTGTCTTCGTAATTTTTTGTTCTCGTGTGCTCCGCCTTATAATTGTACTGTTACAATTATGCAAGTGACGCATTGAAAGTTTGCAAAATTCACACATTCAATCAACTAGCACGTGCGGTTATCGATATTCGAATGTGTGGAAGAAACATGTTAGTTTTATTCGTATTCACGATATCCAGTCATATCTCTGACATTTCTCTTCCGCCTTTTTTGTCTTTTTCAAAACAATGGATGCAAAATAATTTCGTATGTTGATTTATTATTGCTTCTCGGTGAAACAGAAATGCTGCACAAATTCAGTAATGGCTTCAAAAGTTTTATCCGGACTCTGCTACGGTGAACGTTATGGTCGTCGTACAATTATTCATGAGCATTAAAGGGGGGGTAAGGGTTCTAACACTTTTGAAAAAAACTTTTTTTTTCTTTAAATTTTCTTATAGTAAAACATTTCCAGAATACTCTGTGAAATTTTCAAGAATATCGGACCAAACTCTGCAAGTTATGGGCTTTTTTTTTGCTTATCTCATACTGCGAAGAAGTAAGAGCTCGGTACATAGGCCCTAGACTTCTGTTTCGATTGACTTAAAAACTTGGCGAAACATTCTTGAAATGTTTCATTACAACAAATTATAAAAGAAAGAATATGATTTTTTGAAAATACTTGATCCTCCGGACTCCCTTGAGTAATAAATTGTTTCCATTGATTTTATAAACAAAACACTTTAAACGCTTTTTGTTCGAAAGCAGGTTTTGAAAGACCGTGTCAATCGTCATTCAAAAACTACTGCACTAATTTTGTTCAAATTTTGCACACACTTTATACATATAAAAACCCAGACCCCAACGTTTTCCTTTTTGTTGTTTGTTACATTGGGGTGGTTTTATAGCTTCCAAATGGCGGATTTTTTCGTGAAAAATCGTAGTTTTCACTTTGAACAACCACCAACCACCACTTCTGATTAGCCTGCGCTGAGATACAGTGGACACCGCAAATCATGATTTTTTAGAAGTGTCTTCAAAAATACCTCTTCACCGACTTATTTCACAATATTTATTCACGAAAAAATTACAAAATGTTGTTCGAAGGATGCTTTTTGTCATGCAAAACATTTGAATTTATTCTGTTAAACGATAATTCTGAAAATAAATCGCAAAAATTATGATTTTTTTTTCATCATTTAGACCCCTTAACCACGAGGAAGAATTTATTCACAGTCGATCAAAAACAACAATGTGTTGATGTTTCAGAGCTGTATTTGGCCATGTAAACAAGTAATAAATCAGTATTTTTGCATCGATACGTGACAATGGATGAAACATGGATCCATTACATTACTTCGGAATCAACACTATCATCATCAGAGTGGACTGCAGCCGGTGAGCCACGTCCGAAGAGTCCTATGGCACAACAGTCAGCTGGGGAGCTTATTTCTTCAGTATTTTGCGATGCTCATTGTAAAATCTTCATCGGCTATCTAGAGAAAAGAAAACCAATCAATAGCATTGTTAGATCATTTGAATGAAATCTTGAATACACGACCTCATATGTCTGACATGACCGATCAAAATGACATTAAAAATGCAATTTTGAAAACTCTTTCGTCGACAGATTTTAATTTGGAAATTTCATGTACACCTCCTGAATTTCATCCAGATCCGGAAATATAGGGTGAAGTGTGTTAAAAATTTTAGACCATCACTGAAAAGGGCGGATAACCTTAAAAAGTTTTCTAAATTGACCTCAAATCTTCTCCAATTGATAGTTTTTATCAGTGGATGGTCAAACAAACCGATTTCGGTTTTAAGAATCGAAGAAAATTATTTTGAAGAATACCGCAGTATTATATATGATAGTATGGTTGATATGAAAAAGGCATCATTACACCACAAGGTGAATTAAAACAGGT